>NC_134485.1:360084666-360302166 GCF_040206685.1 Ascaphus truei
TTGCGTTATTTTCGCGCCTGTGATTTAAGCATTTTATTCCCACTGTCTGCAATTCTGCAATGCCGTGTAAAAACTCATGGGGGCGTTTGCGAGCTGTTGTCTTTGAAGTCTAATACCTTCGCGGTTCAACCTACGTCAGTACACAGTCTGTGCGTGCGTGCGCAGTAATAGTAAAATTGCATATTTAATTTATTTTAAAGTACTGTACATGCATTTGCGTACTGTACTGTCGCAATTTGCTATGCAGTCCTGCCGCAACTAGGACTACATGGTGACCGAATCTGAGCCCTCTAGGTTGAACAGAACCGGAGTTGTGGGTTCCAGGTTTCTGCTCATTCTGACTTAGCCGTTTCAAAGCTTTCTCTGCCATTACGCTCAATGATAGGACCCTCCTCGCTGTCGTGACCCTTTCTCGTCGCCATTACTGGTCGGACCCTGTTGGGGTGAAGTGAGGGGGTTCCTAACATCTAGGGGCAAAATGAATTTTATTTCTAGGTGCCATAGAACAGAAGTTCCCACGCCAATTGCCCTAGTTCCCACGCCAATTGCGCGATCATTGCTCTTTTTTTACAATGTTGACGATCTTGCGGCTTTGTGGTCTGGCAGTAAAAAAACAGTGCAGTAAGCCTGGACATTTGTTACACTGTCAAAGGAGCAAATGGAAACAATGTGAGACAAATCAACATGTCCTTTTATTGGTGGAGTCAGTACAAAAACATTTATTTACAAATACTGTACAATGTTGAAACATTTAAAGTGCACAGCAATTCAAACCATCAACAGGTGTATGGTTTACTGCTACAGTACAGTATGTGCACAGCACTGTGAGAATTTAGAGTAAACTGATATTTCATCAGGGTGTGAAAACATTTGTCAGTCAGTATGGTTTACAGTCACATGTTTTAAATACACTACAGTACATGCTTTAATATCTTTAAAATATAAATATATAAATATAATTTAAAATAATCCGTTCTGTGGGTCTGAGCGGGTTGAGATTGCACCAGTACAGTCCTAGAGGGAAGCAAACAGGGCAGGTTTTCAGGGCAACCTTGAAAACCGTTCCTGTTTGCGGCCCTCAGGGACTGGAGTCATGCATGTCCTGTGTAAAAAAACACACAACAACGCGTTGCTCATTTTCTGCAGTTACTGTTGTCATTGTGTTTTTAATCCCTCCCTAGCCAAGCGTTAATCGTCTGAGTCACCCTATCCTACCAACGCCCTCTCTCCACTGGGTCGTTAATCTTCTGCATATTGCCATTGTGTTCTTAATCCGCCCATAGCCGAGCTACAAAGACTCAGTGCGCCTGCGTCAAATCACACCACCCCCCCCCCCCCAACCCTTAGAGGCCTGTTTTGTTAACGGTAACGCTTTGGAAAATCCCCTCTCGAATTTGAAATGTAAATCTGATGTGCACAGCACTGTGAGAATTGAGAGTAAACTGATACTTTATTTCATCAGGGTGTGAAAACATTTGTCAGTCAGTATGGTTTACAGTCACATGTTTTAAATACAATTCAGTACATTCTTTAATATCTTTAAAATATAAATATATAAATATATATTAAAATACTCCGTTCTATGTGTCTGAGCGGGTTGAAATTCGCCTGGTCCTCAGGCGGAAGGACCCTTGCCATAGTGGCAAAATATCAGCCTTCCACGACCCCCGGAACCGGAGATACCAAAATACAGTTTAAAAGCACATTACCAAATTGGCTTTTTTTTCTGCCATGCAAGTCAATGGCAGAAACCTAAATTTTAACATTACCCTGACTCTGTTCTGTTGCCACGAGAGGGTTGCAATTTGCCATGCAATACTGCCGCAACTAGGACTACATGGTGACCGAATCTGAGCCCTCTAGGTTGAACAGAAATGGAGTTGTGGGTTCCAGGTTTCTGCTCATTCTGACTTAGCTGTTTCAAAGCTTTCTCCACCATTACGCTCAATGATAGGACCCTCCTCGCCGGCGTGACCCTTTCTCGTCGCCATTACTGGTCGGACCCTGTTGGGGTGAAGTGAGGGGGTTCCGAACATCTATACTGTACATCTATACTGTATGAATATTAATTAATAATGTATATATATATATATATATATATATATATATGTATGTATATATATATATATATATATATATATATATATATATATATATATATATATATATATATATATATATATATATATAAAATCTACTGTTTGTTTTTGTTGCATGGGGCACAGGGAGTTAAACTGACTTGCTTTTTATGTACTGCATTTGGGGATTGTATTTGGGGGTTTATTCATCAAATTATTATGATGAACTGCCTTTTGAAATTACAGTGCTGTTAACTATTTCAGCCACACACCTCCAGAGTCATTCATTTTCTGCAGTTACAGTACTTTAGTCATTGTGTTTTTAATCCCTCCCTAGCCAAGCGTCAATCGGCTGAGTCACCCTATCCTACCAACCCCCCTCTCCACTGGGTCGTTAATCTTCTGCATATTACCATTGTGTTCTTAATCCGCCCATAGCCGAGCTACAAAGACTCAGTGCGCCTGCATCTAATCACACCATCCCCCCCCCAACCCTTAGAGGCAGGCCTGTTTTGTTAACGGTAACGCTTTGGAAAATCCCCTCTCGAATTTGAAATGTAAATCTGATGTGCTCAGCACTGTGAGAATTGAGAGAACACTTCTGGCAGATTGAAATCGGAGAAACATTTACAAAACATTCTTATTCATTGGTGCACTGTAGGGGTGCTTGTCAATGATTATGATTCATAGGAAAGTGAATAAATATTTATTTTAATTTATCAGGAACCAAAAAATACAAATATAAACATAATCAGGAATAATACACTATGCAGTCTTTATTAAGTTCCAATGGCAGCTTGAAATTGGATAACCATTTGGAAAACATTTGTAAAACATGGGGAAACATGAGTAATGCACATTTATAAGAATATTATTTAATACTATATACAGTACTGTAATGTACTGTATAATATATATACTATATACTGTATAGTAATGTTATTTTTTCCGTCTTTATCTTTTCCTCATTCTGTCTGCAGTACAGTAGTTCATTGAGAGGAGATGTTTTGTGTACATCATTACTGCTGCTTATATACTGTACATTTGACTGTACAGCAGATTAGACTGGACGCAACACCCCTCCTCCCCCTAGGCCACCCTTTTTCCTGAAACGACAAGAAAACAAAAAATTAGTGCAGTTACTGTACTGTATGTGCGTACTGTATTATGGCATTGTGTGATGTGTAGAACTACTGTAGGTGGCTGGTGCAGCTTTCTCTGGAAAGAAAAAAATGGAGCAGTTAGTAGGCAGTTACTGTAGTACTGTCAAACTAGTCTACTGTATACTGGAACTACTGTATATTCTCACTACTGTTAAATTCTATGTACTGTACTGTAACCTGATGGCTGGTGCTGCTCTCTCTGTAAAGAAAAAACTAACTACTGTATACTCTTACTATCTGGAAAGAAAAAATCTGTGCCATACTTACCTGTATCATACTGTACTTACAATACTACAGCACAGTACTACTTTCCTGATGCTTGCCCATTACGCGCGATGAAAATGGGCAACACGGTGGCAATATTGTCTATATATTTATTGCAGCGTTCCACGGTGAGTACATCGTTCCAAAAACTCATTATGCCTTTCAACAACTCGTCCTTTTCGGGGGGTTTAGCCACTTTCCGACAATGGTCCTTCAGCTGATGCCAGACAATTTCGATCGGATGGAAGTCTGGCGATCTGTCATTGGAAAGAAAGGACAATTGGTTTAAGAGCTAAAAACAGTGGGGAACAAAAATGGGACACGGTCTACTGCACTTACTCCGCTGGCGTCTTCACCCAGTTGATGCCGTACTCAAGGATATGCGCCGTTGACGCGGTGTGCTTGGGATCGTTGTCCTGGTAGAAGCGGTGACCATTGGGGAACTCGCGTGTTATGTATTGCACTATCTCGGGCACAATGTTGTCTTGGAAGAAAGCTTTATTCATGATTCCTATAGCAAGAAAAGAAAAGTGCTCAAAAAACTGCACAATAGTACAGTACAGTGCATACGGTAAGGCAACACTAGTAAAGTACAGTGCATTAAGCGACATTATATTTGATAAATTTTACCTTCAAAGATGACAATGCATCCCGGTCCACGCCTAGAGATGGCACCCCACACATGCAGCTTCACAGGGTGTTTTGGTCGCGGCTTCAAAGATATGCAGCCTTTTTTGTGGAACGCAAATCTTGCAAATCTCTCCAGCGACACAGTAGACTCATCAGTGAAGATGCAATCCTGGAAAGTCTCCCCACTGTCGATCCATGCCTGGGCCTGGACCACTCTTTTGATTTTGTTTGCGTCCCGAATCATGGGGTACGCTCTGTAATGACAAGGAATAAATCATTTTAGCGGTACAGTACAGTTTCCTAAACAACACTTTAACACCTGCAAGCCGACACATTACTGATTTGGCGCATTACAATTCATGAATATCTGCCATCTGGCGGACATGCGAAGCATTGCAGCCTATTAAAATCCGAACCATTATCAATAAATGCATCAACCGCGTATCAACCGGGCATGACCCATGGCTGGGAACGCAAAATGAACGAGGCATGCGCCAGGTGAACAGCGTCGCATTCCAGGAACAAGCCAGGTAAAAACCGGTGATTTGTTAGAATAAAAGCTGTTGCTGCTGTATATATATATATATATATTATATATATATAATATATATAAATATATATATATATAATATATATAAACAAGTTAAAAGCTGGGTCATTTTCCCTATAAATGAATGAAGCAGGACAATTCCATTAAAAATGCAGTAAATAGTTGCTACAGTATATTATAATAGTGCTAATGCCTCCTAAATCCTTCCAGAATCATTAGTCTCTCAGACAGATATTGGCACTCCCCATTGAGCAAATATTATGTTTTATCTTTCTATTCATCTATCAATGCAAAAAGCTTATTTCAACTGTCTATTGCACTTGCTATATTTATTGCTTTATATTTTCCCCACAGGCTTTCTTTAAGCATCTCTTTTATATTCAATTCTAACATTTTATTTTATTTTCCTAATGGGATTTGGCCTCTTGCCCTTGATATATGTTCTTTGCATGCTCACATGTTTTATTTTTATTGACTTTACAGCTCCTACTCTTACAAAAAATCAATAGCTCGTTAGAAGGAGCAAAACAGAATGAAATAAAAGAATGGCAGCAATCTAATCTACATGTATAGTGGGTATCGGTGCAGGTTAAATAATAGATACTAAATGTTTAGTTTATTCTTAAACTGTAATCATTTGAAACCTTATTTATTTCAGCTTTATGTATATGATAAAATAGCAAATAATTGAATATTAAATAACATTAACAATATTGAAGTAATGCTAAACAGCAAAGACATCTGTGAATTCCACATAAAAAAAGACGGGGTGTGTGCTGAGCACGCGCATTGTAAGTGAAACTTCTCTGCAATGGCCGCTTCTTCGCATGTGCAGGCGGAGCTGGACGCTTCTACACATGCGGAAGTAGGGTAGCCTACTTCTGCACATGCGCGAATGGGGTAGCCTACTTCTGCACATGCGCGAATGGGGTAGCCTACTTCTGCACATGCGCGAGTGGGGTAGCCTACTTATGCACATTGGCGAGTGGGGTAGCCTACTTCTGCACATGCGCGAGTGGGGTAGCCTACTTCTGCAAATGCACGAATGGGGTAGCCTACTTCTGCACATGCGCGAGTGGGGTAGCCTACTTCTGCACATGCGCGAGTGGGGTAGCCTACTTCAGCGCATGCGCTAACAGCACTGCGTGCTTCTGTACATGTGCGAGTGATGCTGCCTGCTTCTGCGCATGCAGTGCTGCCTGCTTCTTTGTTCGTTTACGCATTTTCATCTCAAGAAGTTTTGTCCTATGAGAATTTAGTAGGTGCCATCAAAGAAGTTTCACTTTAAAAAAAATCCACAGTATACTTAATAAGATGGTAGTTGGGACAGATGGTTTTATTCCATAATGAATTTCCCACCTAAATTCATCATCATCATCATCATCATCATCATCATCATCATCATCATCATCATCATCATCATCATCATCATCCTCCTTTATATTAAAGTAAATACAGGTCTCCACTTAGTGGGGCATCACAATACTTTACAGTCGGTTTGATAACTACAATTAAATACAATTATTTTGTTACACAAGAGGCAGAGAGGGAAAAGACAGAGGTATAATAATAAATGATTGCATTAAATGAACAAAGGTTAAACACATTCAGTTTACAGATATTTAAGGGTCAGTCAGAGATATGATATTTGGCATAAGTAACATTTACAGACAGGATTAAAATTGTGTTAGAAGAGGTAGGATAGAAATTCAATGTGTTAGAAGAGTCCCTGCCTCAAGGAGTTTACAATCTATCAGCAGGGTAAGTTGACATTGGAAACAGGGGATGAGAGTATTGGAAGCAATAGAGCAGCTGTAACAATAGCAAACATCTGCGAACGGCAACAAACGGTGGACACCCTGTAGCTCCCCTTCGGCTGCCGCCAAAGACTGTCTACCTTTGGGGCAACACAAATGTAGACAGAATGGGTTCTGAAAAAAATCAGTTGGGCTTTGAAATTCCTTTGTCCAGCCATAAACACTGCAGGGGTGGAGTTGTCAAAACACATTTCAACAAGAAATCCCAGATGTTAACACTTAGCATGCTGGTTATGTGCAGAGGGGAGCAGTTCTTGGGGAACCCTTTCAGACATCCGCCTTTGGGGAATGTTGCAGGGTACATGCAACTACACACGTGGGTTTCTTGACAAGGCTTATTTATTCAGCCTTAAAAGATATACTGCACCGACACACTTTATTCGAGCAAATACCCAGTATGTACCTGGCAGATACCTGGAATGCGCCGCTCCTCACCTCTGACAAGCCCCGTTGCGTTTGCCTTCCCAGCCTGGGTTCATGCCTGGCTGACGGGCGGCTGATCTGTTAAATGATAATGATTAGGATTTAATAGGCTGCAATGCTTTGCGTGTCTACCAGATGGCATAAATTCATGAATTGTAATGCAGTATATATATATATACTGTGCAGTATTGCAGCCAGCGGGAATAAAA
Source organism: Ascaphus truei (assembly GCF_040206685.1). Taxonomy (NCBI): domain Eukaryota; kingdom Metazoa; phylum Chordata; class Amphibia; order Anura; family Ascaphidae; genus Ascaphus; species Ascaphus truei. Next base: position 360,091,801 of record NC_134485.1, read on the forward strand.
TGCTTCAATCCCTGCCTGGAAAATAACCCAATGCACTCGGGCAGACAACAGTCACAAACCTCAATACACCCGGATATACCCGAATTCGTGGGACTAGCCGAGCTCGAATAAAGTGTGTCGCCAGTGTACAGCACACAAAACAAAAATAGCTTTTCTTCAGCAAACAAAAGAAAGAATGGCTTTTTCTTCGGCAAACCAAACAAAACAGTTTCTCTTTAGCAGACTGTCTATATATAAGGTAGCTACCCTTTTTCTATGCAGGGGACAGACAGTTCACAATTCAACTACTTTGCTACTCAGACCTTGTTTCAGTAATCTCTCTAGCAGCTTACTCCTCTCTCCTCAACAGCCAGCTCCATGTGTCTACAGCCTGGGTTTTAACACACCTTGATTAGGCAGCTGGGATCCAACTAATTGTCCTGAGGTTCCCAGCTGAAGTTAACCTAGTCAGTGCAGCACTGCAGACTAGACATAGGTTTTCCAGCATATGACTGGTGGCTTTTATTTACCATGTCACATTCCTCCCCTGTTAGTGTGTGGCTGGGGCTATGCATGGCTGAAGCCCGACCATCCACCCTTTCTCTAGAAAAGAAGTCAGCATTTGCGTTCTCTTTTCCCGGCCTATGCTGAATCTCAAATGAGAAGGGTTGGAGGGCCATATACCACCTAGTCAATCTAGCATTGGAATCCTTCATGCTATTTAACCACTTCAGTGGAGCATGATCCATCACCAAAGCTAAATGGACTCCTGACAGGTAATTCCTCAAAGCCTCGATTGCCCACTTTACTGCGAGGCACTCTTTCTCAATCACTGAGTAGTTTTTTTCCCTTGGGAACAATTTCCTACTCAGGAAAAGGAAAGGATGTTCAACTCCTTCAAACTGTTGTGACAACACTGCCCCTAGCCCTATCTCTGATGCATCTGTTTGCACTATAAAAGGGCTGTTGAAGTCTGGGCTTCTAAGGATGGGACCCTCTGATAGACACCTTTTTATGTCCTCAAAGGCTCTCTGACAATCCCTTAACCACACCACTTGTGTAGGGGCACACTTTTTTGTGAGGTCCGTTAAAGGGGCTGCCACTTCCGAATAGTTGGGGATGAACCGCCGGTAGTACCCTGCTAAACCCAGCAGAGAGCGTACCTGGGTTTTTGTTTGGGGAGTCGGAACGTCTTTCAGGGCAACTACCTTGTCGGCTAGTGGTCTCCCTTTTCCACCTCCCACTGCATACCCTAAGTATTTGGTTTCTGCCTTACCCAAGGCACATTTCTTAGGGTTGGCTGTGAGCCCTGCCTCTCTTAGAGATTTGAGGACCACTTTCAGCCTATTTAGATGGGCCCGCCAGTGTTTACTATAAATGACAATGTCATCTAGGTAGGCTGTGGCATAAGTCCTATGGGGCCTCGGTACCTTATCCATGAGTCTCTGAAATGTGGCTGGGGCTCCATGCAGTCCAAATGGCATTGTCACAAACTGGTATAAACCCATGGGAGTGGCAAAGGCTGTTTTGCACTTGGACTTTTCCTCTAAGGGTATTTGCCAGTATCCTTTTGTCATGTCCAACGTGGATATATATTCCGCGTTACCAAGGGCGTCAATTAATTCGTCCACCCTTGGTATCGGATATGCGTCAAACTTGGATACCGCATTGACCTTTCGGAGGTCCACACAAAATCTTACCTTCCCATCGGGTTTAGGGACCATAATTAGTGGACTACACCACTCACTGCATGATTCCTCAATCACTCCTAAGTGTAACATTTCTTGTACCTCCTTCTCTACCAGAGCCCTACGACTTTCAGGCAACCTATAAGGACGGGAACGTACTTTTACCCCAGGTGCTGTCTCGATTGCATGGGAAATTAAGTTAGTTTGTCCTGGTAAGTCAGAAAAAACATCCTGGAATTATGTAATTATTGCTAACAAGTCCCCTTTTTGTTCAGAGGACAACTGTTTATAAAATCCCAATGGGTAGTCACTCAATGTTCTCCCGTGGAGGCTGAGGACCCAAGTCAGTTTCCTCCTCCACCGGGTGGATGAATAGAGACCGCTGCATCTTCCAGGGTTTCAGCAAGTTCACATAGTATATTTGTTTACCCTTCCTGGACCCTGGTTGAGCGATCTCGTAATCCACATCACCCATACGGCGGAGTACTTCGCATTGGCCCTGCCATTTGGCCAGGAGTTTACTCTCGCAACTGGGTAACAATAACATCACCTGGTCTCCTGGGTGAAACACTCTCATGCGAGCATTCTGATTGTAATGTCTCTCCTGACTGTCCTGGGCTGATCAAAGATTTTCCCTGGCAAAATGGCCGACCACATCTAGGCGCTTCCTAAGGTCTAGTACATATTGCAGGGTATTCTTAGAAGGGGACTGCTGTTCCTCCCAGGACTCCTTTAGGAGGTCTAGGATACCCCGGGGTTGGCGGCCATAGAGCAATTCAAATGGAGAGAATCCTGTGGAGGCCTGGGGAACTTCCCGCACTGCAAACAGCAGAAAAGGGAGAAGTTCATCCCAGGCTCTCTTCTCTGAATCTACAAATTTCCTCAGAATCCCTTTTAGAGTTCGGTTAAATCTTTCCACCAATCCGTCAGTCTGTGGATGGTAGACCGATGTCTGAACAGACTTGACCTCTAGTAACTTTAAGACATCCTGCATCAGTTTAGCCATGAAATTTGTACCTTGGTATGTCAACATAACCTGGGGAAGTCCAACCCGTGAGAACAGTTCCAACAACTTGTTGGCTACTTGCTTCGCCGTTGCTGTTCTCAGGGGGAACGCCTCAGGATATCTTGTCGCATAATCAACTATTACAAGGATAAACCTTTGTCCTTTCGCAGAAGGTTCTAGAGGTCATACCAAGTCTACCCCAATCCACTCAAAGGGAACTGACACCAAGGGTAGAGGAACCAAAGGGGCTGGTTTTTGTCCTTTTGGACTAGTTAGCTGGCACTCTGGACATGCTGCACATAGCTTAGCAATATCACTAAGCATCCCTGGCCAATAGAATCGGGATGAAATACAGTCCAATGTTTTATCCCACACCCAGGTGACCACCCCAAGCGACAGTATGGGCTAGAGTGAACACAGATGTAACAAACGCCTTGGGAACTAATATCTGTCTTGTGACCTCCCCTGTTTGTGTCTGCCTATTAATCCTATATAGGATATCCTTTGATAGCTCAAAATGGGGGAATACTATCACCCCCTGTGCATCTAAAATCTGTTCATCAATTTTCACCACCTTGTTATACTGTCTAGCAAGGACTGGGTCTTCCCTTTGCTTCTGGCGAAAGTCAGGGAGGTACAGGTCTGGTAAATCTCCAGGGCCCATATCCCCCTCCCTTTGGCCATCCCCAGCCATCACTTGTGACCTCTGACTACTAGAATGGTCACCTTGAGACACAGATTTCTGCAACCAGTCCTGTTTGTCCAAGCGTCTTCGCTTCCGAGTCTTTTGAATCCGGTGTCTACTGGGAAAAGGGTCTGCCGAGAAGGGGAACAGTTTGCCAGGGTTCTCCTGAGCCCTAGAAGGAGGCTCTTCATGAAAGACTGGGGCCATTAGGTCCGAAAAGAAAGGCCAGTCCTGACCGAGCACAACGGGGGCAGGGAGCCAAGGAGTGACTCCTACTTCGAGATAAGCCTCCTGACCTTTTACCTGTAGCCAGATTTTGGCCGTCGGATAGTGTTTTACATCGCCGTGTATACATTCTATGCTCCATGGGGAGTCAAAAGAACACACGTTAGGTGGTAACAGTTCCTGGAGGACCAGAGTTTTCCCAGAGCCCGAATCTACAAGGGCCTGGATGGTTTTTCCCCCAATCAGGGCTGGAAGTAGCCAGGGCTTGTAATTTTCCCCAGTAAAAGCCGAGGCGACGGTTCTGCTGAATGAGCAATCCATCTGTGGACAGTCCACATACCGGTGGCCTTGTTCTCCGCAAGTGGAACATGGAGAGGGTTCCCTTGCAGGGGGAGGCTGTGGATAGCGCTCCGCTGGACCGGTTACTGGAGACCAGGCATCTGGTGGGTCCTGTGGGCGACGTCCTCGGAAGTTCCTCTCATTTTGCGATGAGCCGACATCCGGAAGGAGATGAGGGTCTCTGTGGGGACCAGCATTTGGACTCCGTCCTTGCTGGAACTACTGCTCCTTCCGTTGGACTTGGCGGTTCCGTGACGGGCCGTAGGTTCCCCATTGATCCGATCTCCTTCTTTGGGCGTCCGCAAGTGCCAGTGGAGTCGGGTCCAGGACACTCGCCTGCTGCTCAGCCCCAAGGAAGTTCTCCACGAGTCGGACCGCCAAAGCTAGGGTTTCAGCAGCGTGGCGTTTTACCCACGAGCGTGCGGAAGGGGGTATTATTTGTAGAAATTGTTCCAAAACCATCTGCTCAAGAATTGCCTCCTTAGTGCACTCCTCGGGTTGTATCCAGCAAGTACACAAGTCCAATAACCGCTGAGCGAGGACCCGGGGTCTCATCTTCAGGTTCTGGAACTGCTGCCGGTAGGTCTCTGGGGTCAGACCTAAGTGATCCAGTATGGCGGCTTTTACTTGTCGGTAGTCCATTGCCTGATCTGTAGGGAGGCCCTGATATGAGGCCTGGGCTTCTCCTATGAGGAGCGGGGCCAAAGCAGTTGCCCAGCAATCTGCAGCCCAGCCCTGAGCTTTGGCGACTCTTTCAAATGTCAGTAAAAAAGCCTCCGGATCCTCGTTCGGAGCCATTTTCCTCAGGAGTATTGGGGGTCTGCTTGCCAGTTCTGCACTGGCAGACCCTTGGAATTGGGTCAGCAGCTTGGCAGTCCGCTTATCCTGTGCTGCTTGTAGTCTTTCATCTCTCTCCGCTTGCAGCCGGGCCTGCTCCTGCATTAACTGTCCCTGCTGTCTGGTCTGCTCGCACAGAAACTCTTTCAAAAGTTCTTCCATTCTTGTGTGTGTGTGTGTGGCCCTTTAACTGCAGGAGCCTTTTGAAAAAATCCTTCCCAATTCTTGACACCATATGTTGCAGGGTACATGCAACTAAACACGTAGGTTTCTTGACAAGGCTTATTTATTCAGCCTTAAAAGATATGCAGCACACAAAACAAAAATAGCTTTTCTTCAGCAAACAAAAGAAAGAATGGCTTTTTCTTCGGCAAACCAAACCAAACAGTTTCTCTTTAGCAGACAGTCTATATATAAGGTAGCTACCCTTTTTCTATGCAGGGGACAGACAGTTCACAATTCAACTACTTTGCTACTCAGACCTTGTTTCAGTAATCTCTTTAGCAGCTTCTCCTCTCTCCTCAACAGCCAGCTCCATGTGTCTACAGCCTGGGTTTTAACACACCTTGATTAGGCAGCTGGGATCCAACTAATTGTCCTGAGGTTCCCAGCTGAAGTTAACCTAGTCAGTGCAGCACTGCAGACTAGACATAGGTTTTCCAGGCATATAACTGGTGGCTTTTCTTTACCCTGTCACAGGGAAACACAGATATAAATTGTAAATGAATTATTAATTCAGCTAATACTGTATGTTGCTGAAATATTTTTAATAGTTTAACTAATAATTGATATATTAACCTAAAAGCGTAACTTTGGAATTTTTGTTCCTGGGGCAATTTCTACACCTGCACCCCCCACCAATTTATAGAACCAAGGAAAAACAATCCTCTTTTGTATTTTGGTGGTACAGCACTCTGACAGACACACTGAAGCATACTGGAGCATACATAGCACCCACAGTGTACTGAAAGTCCGACCTGATCTCATTGGGATTAGAGCGGGCAGAGTCCTTAAGCTCTCCACCTCTCTCCCTTCCCCCACCCTTGTTGTCTCGTCGTCCTGATCTCCGATACACCTCCTTCCTCATTCTTACTGAGTGACGTGGCAGTGACTTAACCTGTCACTACCACCGACAACAGCGCGCCCGATCCTGCTTTGATGCTGCAGTAGTGGAGTAGGATCAGGCACGCTGTTGGTCATGGTAACTGACAGGTTAAGTCGCCACCATAATCCAGGCACCGATGGGAATTTTTGCACCCCCTAGCAGGCTGTTCCCAGGGCAGCTGTCCCATTTGCCCCACCCTAGTTCTGCCTCTGCTTCAACCCCTTGAGTGTCATGGGTATTTGACACTTGTGTGGCCAAATGCATTTTCCAAGTTATGCAGTGCATCTGAAAAACTTTCCTTTGTGAGTCTTTTCATATGCCTATGAAAACTGCATATCATTATTTTGGGGACAAGTGGAGCTTTTTATTGGTGCCTTTCATGGAGGGATCATGTATTATTTGAATACGATATGATGCCATAATGTATGTTAAAAAAAACATTCTTATTTGCATCTGTCTTGTTCCAAATATTACGTTTTGTTAAAAAAAGATGATTGCAAGCTATATGTTGAAAAATGTGCATAATCCTGTTCTACAAAACCATCAAAAACATTTTGTTCCTCTACAAATCTTAATTCATTGTACTGTATACTCAGAAAAAAAAAAGACGCAATAACTCCATACAGTATATTTGTTGAGTGTTTTCGCAGGAGTTTCACAGTCCATACAGTACATGAGTTTTAGAATTTTTAAATGTGATAAAATATGCTTTACAAATTTGAGGATAAATTGAGATTTGCATGAACAATACTTTTTTTGGGCTTAACATATGATGTGATCAATAATTGCATGTCTATGAAAGCCACATTTCTTCATTTTGTCTCTGATTTATCAAACAAGCTATGTTCTTTAATAAAAGGAATAACAAATCATGTCGTCCTGTGTCTCCTGAGTTTACCACAAAAGTTCAACTTTATATAATTTTTCTGATCAACACAGGCCTCCAAATAGCAAGAGTGCATAAGATTATTTTTTATAGGTAAATGTAAAACGCGCATATCATTTGTGACTTGGGAAAACAACCCTATAAGAGAAAAATACCCCCGCCAAAGTGTAAATATACTTTTAAAGCACACCCCTTAGAGAATACATACATGTTTAACTCAAGATTTTCTTGCCAGCAATCTCTGTTGAATATAGTAGATTTCATATTTTTCTTAAAAATGTTTGTAAAGATGTGAAATCAAAATTACTCACACAAAGTCAATGTATTCATACTGTAGTAAGGAATATAAAAATATATCCCCTGGGTTTGCTGAGTTTGGAGATACCACATAAGTATAGATTTACATATTTTTCTGACAACACAGATCTCAAATTAGCAAGAGTGCATAAAGCTTGTCACAGCTGAATATCTCAGAGATAAATTCAAAAGGCGCACATCATATGTGACTTGGGAAAACAACCCTGTAATAGAAAATAGCCCATTAAAAGTGTATATTTTCTGAAAGCACGCTCCTCAAGGAATCCATACATGTTTTCTGGCAAGGAATATTTGTTAAATATAGTATTTCTCATATTTATCTAACACAAGTAAGTAAATATGTGATTTTACAATACAATTGCTCACGAAAAACCTCAGTGTATTCATGGAAAAGTAGTATAAATTTGTTTTCCCCCTGGGTCTGCTGAGTTTGGCCACGGGCATAGTCAGCGCTTAGCCGCTGGAAGAAGGGGGTAAGATGGTCCGTGGTTCACAGCAACTTCAGCAGCCAACGCATGGATGTCTAAAAAAACTTTATTGATCGCTAGCAGCAAACATCAGGCAACCACTCTAACATGTTTCGTCCAGGCTATGGACTTTTTCAAAAAGTCCATAGCCTGGACGAAACATGTTAGAGTGGTTGCCTGATGTTTGCTGCTAGCGATCAATAAAGTTTTTTTAGACATCCATGCGTTGGCTGCTGAAGTTGCTGTGAACCACGGACCATCTTACCCCCTTCTTCCTGTGTCATCATTTCCGGAGGAGCACGCTGACGCCAGCTACACCAGAGGAGGAAGCCGCTGCAGAATTCCCTGCACCAACAGGGACGGCTTTTTCGTGAGTACTCCTAACCTCCACGCGGTATTTCAGGGAGATTATTGAGGCGGTTAGTGCCGGGCTGTGATTTACTTGGGGGCGCCCCTTAGGGAGGTGTCCCCCTGTACCTCTATCCGGCTTACTATTACCCAACTCCCTGTTTTCAATACCGGAGGCTTATTGTTTCATTAATCATTGCTGGGTCTCTCTTCAATCAAGTTGCCATAAAGTGTGTGCACTACCTGTTAGCAGCCTCGGTATACTGGGTAATTCCATATTCTCTAGCGCTTAGCCGCTGAGCCGCGCTCACGCTTGTCATTGAGCCCCTGCAGCCGCAATGAGAGCAGCTTTAGCAGGGGCTCGCGCACGCTTCCGCAGGCGTGCGGAGGTGTAGCAGACAGAAAAATTTAAGTTTCAGCGCTGAGGGGAGCGGAGAGACGGTCACGTGAGCGGGTCGCCCAATGAGGGCGAACCAGCTCCGTGATGTCACTGGCCCGCCCATAGACACGCCCACGGACAGCGCGCATAGTAAGGCCAGGGAAAGCACCCGCTTTCCCTCAGCCTCCGCACGGCTGCAGTCTCTATTGACTCAGCCTTTGGCTATGCCATATACTGTAAGTATAGGCTATCATACTTTTTTTCCAGGCTGCTGCAGGCAGGAGATGCAGGACAGCGGCCCCATGACTAGTTTTGATAGTGAGCCAAAATCGTAAGTGCTCCCTACTTTCACTATTGAACGAACTCTGACATGCTAAGCTCACTCAACAATAGCCTCCCACCACAAACACTGCAAATCAACCCCCACCACTCACCAAAATGCTCCCCTGCAACAAAAATCCCCCCATCAACAAACACCCTTCTACTAAAAAAGAAATGCCCCCCTCCATCAACAAAATGAAATCAAGCAATAAAATTATTGTACACATTTTGTGTTAACGTTGATATTACAGGATATGACATTAATGGTATGTAACGGGTGTTCCACCCCACCCAATCGCATATATATATATATATATATATATATATATATATATATATATATATATATATATATGTAGCCCTTTTTGTGAACCATCCGACCCACCCAATCTCACATTGGCCCCTTGTGGTCTAACCTGTCCCTTTCCCTGCAACACACTTGCTCTAAAGGACTACTGGTACTGCATAACCTGTGTGGCTCCAGGAGATCTGAGCCGCCGCTAGCTGGGAGCCTGGGGAAACCCTTACCCTTACTTGGTGCAGCGCCTCCACTTACCCAGGATCCCCCGTTAGGAAAGATAGCCCTGAGTAAGAAATACAATGACACTCGTATACGATAAAACAATAACTAACACTTTACTTAACACACACATATAACTCATTACATAACATCACATAACATAACCTGATGCTCTACCCGCATCACCTCAACCCAATGTCTGGTGTTCCCCAACCAAGTGTCCTGTGATCACCCCACACCCAATGTCTCGTAACTCCTACGGAGGTCGTGGGTGACTGCGCAGTCACTATGTTAAGCTAGGGCCCAGTTGGTGCACTTTATAATATTGAAGATACCTTACGAGCACTCCGATGCTCGGGACCGCAACTTTCTTCTCAAAGGGTCAGACGTCCGTCTGATCCTTTCCAGGTACTCTGCCGGTGGACCCCAACGAGGGTCCCACCGCTCAACGGGAACTGCAACCGGACCACGGCAACACCAACCGCATGGGAACAGCAACCGCCGCTTTCTCCTATCGCTAACTACTACTTAGAGTGACAGCAACCCTAACCTAGGGCCTGTCCCTGAAGAACTGCAACCTGGGATGGCTTGAGGGAAACTCCTAGGGCCTGTGGACATAACCTGCCCCCCCTTCCCCTAGCTACCCAGTCCTAACTGTAACTGCTACTAGCTATTCCCAACACACCTGCAGCTGACACACCGCACACACTGTCAGCCTGCAGGGATCCACACTTCACACACACTGCACGCACTGTGCCCAGCACATACAGCGACACTACTCACAGGCAGCTGCAATCACACACAGCCCCTGGATCCCGCAGCAAACACACTGCTAGCACACCGTGCCTCTTTGACAGTGCCCACAGCACTCTCCGCTGCGACACTGCCAAACCAGCACCTTCCACACTCAAGGGTCACCTCCCTAGCTAAGGCGTCCCTCTTCAGTTACCCCCTGCCCTTTACCCGGGAATTGGGGCCTGCCTGGGAATCTAGGGAGGACCCTTACCTGATGCAGGAGCCACGCGCTCCCTGCACCCTTCCTACTCCTTCCTCTGCTCTGCCCTGACTGACTGTTGCAAAGCCCGGGAAATGTATCTATATTCCCGGGCTGAGCTTCCTCCAGCCCTATTGCACACACTCAGGCACCTGATGCCTGTCTCCCTAAGCCTCCTGGGAATTGTAGTTCCCAGGGGGCTGTCTATGCATTGGGGCCGCGTGCGCGCTTCCCTTGCGCATGCGCGAACCCCTAATGGCCGCCTCACTCTCCCTATCTCTGGAGTCCCATCGCGCGCTTTGTACTCACTGCGCATGCGCGAGCTAATGCGCAATGGCGGCGCCCTCCTCACAAGCCGCCCAGCCGGTGGCAACGCGATCGTGGCCCTAGCGACGGCCCGATCGCGTCCCCGGCAACCACAGCTCCGATCTGCTCCCTGCTCTGGCCCCCACCCTCGCGAAGTGCCGGCGGGTCCGTCAAAGCCTCCGGCGGCACCCGCTACCGCACGGCACTCGCGGAGGGGGGCCAGAAAGAGAAAATTTACATCAGGGCTACATTCTCCCCTTCGCAGAATCCCAACTCCCTCTCTTGGGTAGCAACCGTACAGAGAATTATATAATGGAAAATACATGGCATAAATCACATCACATGTAACATGCATTTTGTCATCAATCCTCATATGGATACCCGAGGCCAGCTGAGTCTCAGAGTGGAGTGCCCCTAACAGATTGGGTGAGGGTATCCCACCTTGACTCCTGTGAGTCTTTTGGAGCTCAAGACCTGTCCCTTGCACCAACCCACCTTCTCCCCCTCGCAGAAAAAATAGTAAGGGGTCCGGGGTATTGACCCTTTCCGGATCCTCCGGTCTCGTCTCACGGGAGACAGGGAGGCTCAGTCTCTTTCCTCGGTCCACCACATGGCGAACATAGCGCTCCATCGCGCACCTGGGAGAGGCCACAACTACCAGAGCGGTTTCAACAGAGTCTTTGTCCGCTCCAACAATCCCTTTAACGGTGACTTCTTCCGCGGACGGCACCACTTCTTCGGGTAGGCCCGTTTGGAGACTCCTCTCACAGGAGTATGTGTCGCTCCGGTCCGCTACACCGGATACCTTCATGAGGTCGAGTTCATTCCACGATCTGCAGAGATCTTCTGGGGGAGACACCTCCACCAGGACGCGATGACGGGGTGAGCCCATCGCCCGGGTGACCCTACCTCTGGAGTCACCAGGCTCCACAATCACCGGGGAGCTCACACCCGACACCCCTGGGGCAGTCAACTTACCCCTGTCGTTGTCGGCAGGTACTGATCCCAAGCCTGGGACCGCTGGTACCTCGGTGGTAGGCCGGACTGGCCGTTGCAGGGCGCACGGGCCCACATCATGGTCTGGATCAGTTGAGACGGTCGCTTCGGTGACCTCACTGGAGTGGTCCGCCGGCAGGCGCATCACCACGCTCGGTGGGTCGCTAGAATCATCACACATGGGCGGGGGTACAAGCACCTTACCCTGGCCTTCCGGAATCTGGGGTTCTGGTCTCGGTGGTTCCTGCTTGGGAACCGGTTCTGGAACCGACATCTGGGGTTCCGACATCTGGAGCTCCGCCTTCAGCGGCTCTGGCTCAGCGTCTAGAAAGTTCATTTGGGCACACGGGCCCTCCACCACCTCCATGGCTGAAGTGGACAAATCAGTAGCGGCTTCACCCACCTCGGTAGCACCATCAGGCGCCTCTTCCTCCGCAGGTTCCGCCATCAGAAGTTCCTGCTCCTCCATTTGCACGTCCCCTTTGAGAGGGTCTGCCACAGTGGTCTGGACACACGGGTCCCCGGCGGCCTCTGGAAGTAGAACAGACTGGGGACACGCATCACTTACTTCAGGAGAGAGGTCCGGCTCCTCCTCTTCTTCATCGGCTGGTTCCGCCGCCTGGGGCAGGATAGGCTGTAGGAACCAGGCCCCGCAACACTCACATTGAGGCCCCCACTCCAGTGCCTCCCTAGGACAGTCACAATTTGTCATAAAACCCTGGATACCCAGTTCTCCATCCAACTCGATGTTCTTGAAGTCGAGCGGTAACTGCGACAGGGCCGCTCCCGAGGCACAGGCTTTTTGCAGGCAGGGACACGCTAGCACAACTTCATCTATTCCTGGCGCCCGCCAGGACACATACACATTGCGGTGTAACCCCTGGCAGTCTATTTCTTCCTCAGGGGAAGGACACTCCATTTCTACAACAGTGTCCCCTCCCACTGGCCGTTCGGTAGGCTGCGGCAGTTTGGGTTGCAGGGTTGGTACCCTGCAGTAGCCACATATACGCCCCCAAGCCAACTTACAAGACGAGCAGTCACCTTGGTTACAAAAACAGTCTAGGTACCCCTCCTCGTTCGCGTCTTCCAACCGCATTTTTACCATGCACGCCAAAACATTAAGGTCCATACTACCCCAGATACTCAATGTTTGTATTGTACATGGACACAACAAAAAGGATACGCTCCCAGCCTTGGTCTGCCAGGATCCATACGACGGCGAGCAATTCTCTCTGTATCCAGTACTCTCTTCCAGGGAGTGTTGCGAGCTCTGTACTAAGTCACTCACAGTGTGGGGGCGGGGCTCGGGTTTTCCCGCCAGTCCTGGATGACTGTTGGCAACATTTTCCCGCGCGGCCGGGAACTTAGCACGTGGCTTCCTCCGCCTTGAGGGCTTCCCCATGGCGGAACAAAAATAGGACACAAATTTAGAAAAACATGTACAGGGCACCCCAGGTCTGATATCTCAGCAGCGCCTCCAAATGTAGCCCTTTTTGTGAACTGGCCGACCCACCCAATCTCACATTGGCCCCTCGTGGTCTAACCTGTCCCTTTCCCTGCAACACACTTGCTCTAAAGGACTACTGGTACTGCATAACCTGTGTGGCTCCAGGAGATCTGAGCCTCCGCTAGCTGGGAGCCTGGGGAAACACTTACCCTTACTTGGTGCAGCGCCTCCACTTACCCAGGATCCCCCGTTAGGAAAGATAGCCCTGAGTAAGAAATACAATGACACTCGTATACGATAAAACAATAACTAACACTTTACTTAACACACACATATAACTCATTACATAACATCACATAACATAACCTGATGCTCTACCCGCATCACCTCAACCCAATGTCTGGTGTTCCCCAACCAAGTGTCCTGTGATCACCCCACACCCAATGTCTCGTAACTCCTACGGAGGTCGTGGGTGACTGCGCAGTCACTATGTTAAGCTAGGGCCCAGTTGGTGCACTTTATAATATTGAAGATACCTTCCGAGCACTCCGATGCTCGGGACCGCAACTTTCTTCTCAAAGGGTCAGACGTCCGTCTGATCCTTTCCAGGTACTCTGCCGGTGGACCCCAACGAGGGTCCCACCGCTCAACAGGAACTGCAACCGGACCACGGCAACACCAACCGCATGGGAACAGCAACCGCCGCTTCCTCCTATCGCTAACTACTACTTAGAGTGACAGCAACCCTAACCTAGGGCCTGTCCCTGAAGAACTGCAACCTGGGATGGCTTGAGGGAAACTCCTAGGGCCTGTGGACATAACCTGCCCCCCCTTCCCCTAGCTACCCAGTCCTAACTGTAACTGCTACTAGCTATTCCCAACTCACCTGCAGCTGACACACCGCACACACTGTCAGCCTGCAGGGATCCACACTTCACACACACTGCACGCACTGTGCCCAGCACATACAGCGACACTACTCACAGGCAGCTGCAATCACACACAGCCCCTGGATCCCGCAGCAAACACACTGCTAGCACACCGTGCCTCTTTGACAGTGCCCACAGCACTCTCCGCTGCGACACTGCCAAACCAGCACCTTCCACACTCAAGGGTCACCTCCCTAGCTAAGGCGTCCCTCTTCAGTTACCCCCTGCCCTTTACCCGGGAATTGGGGCCTGCCTGGGAATCTAGGGAGGACCCTTACCTGATGCAGGAGCCACGCGCTCCCTGCACCCTTCCTACTCCTTCCTCTGCTCTGCCCTGACTGACTGTTGCAAAGCCCGGGAAATGTATCTATATTCCCGGGCTGAGCTTCCTCCAGCCCTATTGGCCACACTCAGGCACCTGATGCCTGTCTCCCTAAGCCTCCTGGGAATTGTAGTTCCCAGGGGGCTGTCTATGCATTGGGGCCGCGTGCGCGCTTCCCTTGCGCATGCGCGAACCCCTAATGGCCGCCTCACTCTCCCTATCTCTGGTTTCCCATCGCGCGCTTTGTACTCACTGCGCATGCGCGAGCTAATGCGCAATGGCGGCGCCCTCCTCACAAGCCGCTCAGCCGGTGGCAACGCGATCGCGGCCCTAGCGACGGCCCGATCGCGTCCCCGGCAACCACAGCTCCGATCTGCTCCCTGCTCTGGCCCCCACCCTCGCGAAGTGCCGGCGGGTCCGTCAAAGCCTCCGGCGGCACCCGCTACCACACGGCACTCGCGGAGGGGGGCCAGAAAGAGAAAATTTACATCAGGGCTACATATATATAGCAGAAAGTAGCCGTGTTAGTCCAGTTGCGATAGTGCAAAATAAATGAGTTCTTCAGTATTAGGTGATACCTTTTTTATTGGACTAACAATTTATGTCATAGGACAAGCTTTCGAGAGTTCTCCTCTCTTCTTCAGGTCAGCAATACTGATTTACACAGGAATCAATGCTAAAACAGTGAAGAGAAAAAAAAAACAAAAAAAAACAGATATTTACTGTAGATAAGGTCGGGTGTTAAGTGTTTGAAGCCAGGGGACAGTGTCAAAGAAAGGTGGGGAGGGGAAGGGATGCTGGGGGGGGGGGGAGAGAGAAAGTGTGGATAAGACTAGAGGCAAGCAGGATAATTACAGACAATTTTGGTAGGGTGTGAGAAAACCCATGTCCACATTAAGTCCTTTGGTTTTGGTGTCAAAGAGTCTTATCATTCTGAGCTCAAATGTTTTCCTTTCTTGGGTGCTTTTAAACATTCCATTGAGGATTTTGATTTTTTTTTTTTTTAAATATCTTTCCTTTATTGGTGTCATACAGCGGGTAGGTACATGTTACAGAAACTGGTTAGCAAGCCAACTTGTATATACGGCGCAGTACATGTACATTACATAGGGGAGGTAAGCGACACACAATAATCCCTTTTCCTTTTTTCAGAGATGAAAAGAAGAGGGGGAGACAAAGGAAGGGTGGATAGTTGGGAACGACTTTGGGAAAAGAGAGGGGGAGGACGGGGGGGGTATGGGGGGGGGGGGGAAGGATTTTGAGATTTGTTGGTCGGGGGGGGGGAGGGGGGGGATGGGTGTTACTGTAAGGTTTATGTGGGGGTTGGTAGTCCTGGCCAAGGTTCCCAGACTGAATAAAATTGTGGGTTTTTTTGTTTCAACATTGCCGTCAGTTTTTCCATAGTCATAATTCCGTCTATCCTGGAGATCACTGTCCTTCTAGAGAGGGCTTTAATTTTCTTCCACGCCGCCGCAACACAGCATCTCGCAGCCGTCAATATTGCCGCTGTGAGTCTGGCAGCAGGGGCAGGGAGGTTGTCGATTGGTTTTCCCAGCACGTAGGTCAGCGGGTCCAGGGGTATATCTATATCCAGGGTCTCGGTCAGGAGGCCCTGGATCCGGGACCAGAATCTTTGGATCTCCGGGCATGTCCACCAAATATGGGACATGTCCCCCCTTTGACCACAACCTCTCCAGCATTCATCTGAAGTGCCTGGGTAGATTTGGCTCAGTCTACTCTTGGTCAGGTACCAGTGAAATAATATTTTATAGATGTTTTCTTTTGTGACGGAACAAATTGATGTTTTGGTGGCTGCCTCCCAGATATCCTCCCAGTCCTCAAGGTCCAAGTTGGTATTTAGAGCTTCGTTCCATTTCTGCATATACAGGTGATTGGGGGGCGGCTGGGATGCCTCGAGCGTTTTATATATCTCTGATATGAGGCCCTTTTGGTATTCGCCTTTGAGGCAGAGGGTCTCGAATCTGGAGCGCGGCGGGAACTTTAGGGTAGGGGACTGGGTTCTAAGGAAGTGTCGAAACTGTAGGTATTGGAATGTGGGTAAATCGGGGGACGAAAATTTAGCTCTTAGTTCCAGGAGGGGCATGGCCTCGTCTTTTTCTAGCAAATCCGCAACCACTCTGATATTTAAGCCTTGAAATTGGCTGAATTGGGTTCGGGCACACCCGGGTGGGAAGTCCGGGTTTCCGAATAAGGGGGTCAATTGAGAGGGGGTTGAAGCTAGGCCGTATTTCCCTTTGGTTTTTAACCATGTCGACCACGTGCATCTCATAGCCCCGAGGCCAAGTCTCAACGATTTCTTGTTTTTGTGGGATGGGGACCACAATAGAGTTGGGAGGGTGTTCGGGGACGCGTGGTGTGTCTCTATCTCCAGCCAACAATTGGAGGCGGGGGGGCTGTTCCATACTACCGCCTGCCTCAATTGGGCTGATTGGTAGTATCGGAGTATGTCCGGTGCCCCCAGGCCCCCTCTCGTCCTCGAGGCCAAGAGTACTGACCGTGGGGCCCTGGCTCTCCGTTGTTGCCAGATAAACCTTAGGATATGGGCCTGGATATTCCTCAGTTCTGCTAATGGTACAGGGACGGGGAGGGTCTGAAAGAAATAGAGTAAACGGGGTAGGATATTCATTTTGGTGGATACTATTCTTCCGAACCAGGAGATCTGCTGGGTTAGCCAGGTCTCTAGATCTTTTAAGATTTGGCGGAAGAGGGGGGGGTAGTTAATTTGGTATAATGAGTTATATGAGCTCGCTATTTTAATTCCAAGGTACTTGATATGGGAACTATTCCATTTGTATTTAAATTTCTTTTGTAGGGCTGACCAAACGGGGTTCGGTAGGGAGATGCTGAGCGCCTCCGACTTGTCAGTATTGACTTTATAGTCTGACAGTTGGCCAAATTCGTTGAGGAGTTTTTCTAGGTTAGGGAGGGAGGTGAGGGGGTCTAATATGGTGAGGATTATGTCATCGGCGAACAGGGATATTTTGTATTCCCTGTCTCCGATTGGGATACCTTTAATAGTGGGTTCAGTTCTAATTCGGGCGGCCAGGGGCTCTATGGATAGGGCGAAAAGTAAAGGGGAGAGGGGGCAGCCTTGTCTAGTGCCGTTTTGTATTTTTATTGGGTTGGAGCGGCCTCCCGGGAGTTTTAGTAGGGCTGTTGGGTTAGTATAGAGGGCCCGTACGCCAGTCAGAAATGGTCCGGAGAAGCCGAATTGGCCCATCGTTTGGTCGAGGTAGGACCATCTGATGCGGTCAAAGGCCTTCTCCGCGTCGAGGCTTAGTATCAGGGCCTGGGATTGTTTGAGGTGTACGTGGTCTATTATATCAATAATTTTGCGGGTGTTGTCAGAGGCCTGTCTTCCTGACACAAATCCCACCTGGTCTATATGAATTAGTCTTGGGAGAATAGGATTCAGCCTGTTTGCGAGAATTTTGCTGAAAAGCTTGAGGTCGGAGTTTAGCAGGGATATTGGGCGGTAGCTGCCGCATTGAAGTGGGTCTCTGCCCTCTTTATGTATAATAGCCAGATTGGCTGCTGACATAGTGTCTGGGATCTGTTGATCCTGCATGAAGGAATTGTACATTTCTAGGAGGTGAGGGGACAGGGGGCCTACAAATTTTTTATAATAACCGTTGGTAAATCCATCCGGTCCAGGTGTTTTAGCTATTTTAAGTGAGGATATTGCTTTTTTTAGTTCCTCTTGAGTTATTTTCTTATTTAAGAACTCGAGTTCTTCTTGTGTGAGGGTTGGGAGGTTGCATTTGGTTAGGTAGTCGGAGGTATTTTTGGCGTTATCCTTTGGGTGGCCAGTGGGGGGAAGGTTGTAGAGATCCGTGTAGAACTCTGCAAACTCACTTGCGATATCTTTCTCATGATAGGAGATTAGACCGCTTTTAGTCCTGATCTTTGTAATCTGGGTCTTTGCTTTCATGCCTCTTAATTTGGAGGCCAGAAGTTTGTCCGCTTTGTTGCCCCTATCGTAAAACCGCTGTTTGGTCCATTTCAGGGCTCTCTCTACCTCGTCAAGTTGAAGCAATTTTAGGTCGGATCTCGCTTTCTCGAGTGCACTGAACACCTGTTTTGATAGGGATAGCTTGTGTGAGCGCTCTAGCGCTAGGATTTTATCAGTAAATTCTTTCTGGGCTTTCTGTTTAAGTTTTTTCTTGTAGGAGGCTATTGATATGAGTTCCCCTCTGATGGTGGCTTTGTGGGCCTCCCATAGAGTTGCTGCCGAAGGTACTGAGCCTTTGTTTATTTGGAAAAAGGTGAGCAGTTTTTGCTTAATTGTTTTGACTACTTGTGGATCGTTGAGAAGCGAGTCGTTAAGTTTCCAATTATATGTTAATGACTTGACGAAAGGCAGAGAGAGGGTGAGTGCGATAGGGGCATGGTCGGACCACGTTATTGGGCCTATTTCGGAGTGGGAGGATGCCTGGAGAACATTATTGGTGCCTAGAAAATAGTCGATCCTCGAGTAAGACTGATGGGGGGTTGAGTAGAAAGAGTAGTCCCGCTGACCCGCGTGCTGGGCCCGCCAAATGTCTGTCAGAGAGTACTCTCTGAGAATATCTTGGAATTTTTGGGCTTTTGTCTGTAGTTGGGTGGAGTATGGGGCAGTAGTTTGGCCTGATCTGTCATGGTCTGGACTAAGTACCATATTTACGTCTCCGACAAGGAGAAGGGAGGAGAGCGTCGATTGGTCGAGAGTGCTAAGGAGGTTCTGTAGGAATTGAGTTTGGTTGGCGTTTGGGGCATAAATATTAAGGATAGCTATGGGGGAGCCTGAGAGCGTGCCTTGGAGTAATATATATCGTCCCTCGGGATCTTTGGTTATCAGCGTCGGGGCAAATGGTATATTGTTTTTAATCAGGATGGCCACCCCTCTTTTCTTGCTAGGGGAGGAAGCAAAAAACGCTTGGGGGTACGTGTGGTTAAATGTGTTTGGTGGGTCTGAATTGTTATAATGGGTTTCTTGAATGCAAATTATATCACCTTTAGTCTTTTTAAATTCTTGGAGGGCTAATTTGCGTTTGCGGACCGAGTTGAGGCCTTTGACGTTCAAGGAAATAATTTTGATCGACGCCATTAGTGGGGGGGGGGGGCTCGGGGATAAGCCCCTGTCCCTGAGTTATTCCCATGTCAGGGTTGGTTTGAGCGTCGGGGTGTATGTGCGGGGGGAAGTTTCTGGTTTTCCCGCGGGGGGTGCTGGGGGAGGGCCGACGGGGGGAGGATGGGGTGGGGGGGGAAAGAGGGAGGGGGGGGAAGACACAAGAGGACAAGAAAGAGAGTGGGCTATCCTGGAGCCCGAAAAAGGTTCCTCTTGACATTCTAGTGTCAAGGGGCTGGGGTGCAAAAAGACCCCTAGGAGAACTTTCGGGGCGTCACTCACGGACCGCAGCCAGTAAGAAGGGTCCGGCGCCCCCATCCTATTGCTAGTAGGGGGGGGGGGAAGGGTCCTAAGTAAGGAGGGAGAACTCTGGTTTACGGAGGCCTTACTCTCCTACGGTTAGTACTATAACTGGTCTTTTACATCCTTTGCGAACATTGTTTCCTTTTTTGTGTTACGTTCTTGTTTCCCCGGGGGGGGGGAGGAGGGGGAGGGGGGGAGGGGGGGGGAGGGGGAGGGGGGGAGGGGGGGGGAGGGGGAGGGGAGGGGGGAAGGGGGAGGGGGGGAGGAGGAGGGAGAGGGGGGGGGAGGGGGGGGGGGGGGGTGGGAGGAGGAGGGAGGGGGGAGGGGGGGAGGGGGAGGGAGGGGGAGGGGAGGGGGGAAGGGGGAGGGGGGGAGGAGGAGGGAGAGGGGGGGGGAGGGGGGGGTGGGGTGGGAGGAGGAGGGAGGGGGGAGGGGGGGAGGGGGAGGGGGGAGGGGGGGAGGGGGAGGGAGGGGGGGGGGGAGGGGGAGGGAGGGGGGGGAGAGGGAGGGAGGGGGGGAGGGAGGGTGGGGGGGAGAGGGGGGGGAGGGAGCATACATTATTCGTGACCTTGACATTTTATTTAAACATTGCTCTCGGGGGGAATCTCATTCCTAGGCCTAGGGGTCCCTTGCATTATGTCTTTTTCATCTAGTCAGTCAGTAGTTGGTCATACATTGGCATATAACCATACAGGCTGGATAAACATAGTACCGATGTTTAAGCATAGTACAGGTCTTCTCTTGGGGGGAGGGGGGGTAGGTGGGGGGGGGAGGGGGGTAGGTGGGGGGGGAGGGCTGAAAGCTATCCGTGGGGGGGGGGGGGAGGGATAAGAACACTTGGGGGGTTATCTAACATAGTAATTTGTCTGATTAGCGAGGGGGGGTGGAGGGGGGGGCATATTGTATATAGCCTTTTCTAGCATTTGGGAATTATCACTGAGGTGGGGTTAGTTTCGTGCCGGGATGTTGTTTGGAGGTGTATGGTTGAATCTTGAGGCTTATGTGATATGTCAATTGCTGTGATGTAAGCTGTTGTGTCTGGTGCTACTCCGGTTCTGTTCAGGGGGGGGGGGGGAGGGAAGTATACGGGGCGGAGAGGGGTGAAGGGGGGGGCAAGGTGAGACAAGGGGGTTCAGGGGGGGGGGACCATACAATTGCGGGTTCAGTTGGGAGCCTTATAATTCTGGGGGGGGAGTTTCAGTAGGGGTGTTCAATTGGGTCTGGATCTTATACACTTATATCCTCGTTTTGACGGTAAGAGGGGAGAGGGGGGGGGGAACTCGGGGGGTCGTGGAAAACCAGAGAGGTAGGATATCTTATATACCTTTGGGGAATATCGGGGTACATCATAAGGGGAGAGAGAGAGGGGGGGGGAAGTTTCTGTTTATACAACCTGCCCCCTGTGGAAGAGGGGGGGGGGAAGGGTGGCTCCGGGAACGGATCCTGGGTTGCAGTGTCCATAGCAGGAGTCTCTGGCTCTGTTATCTTGGCGTGCGTGCACATTGAATCATGAATCCAGGGCACTTCATGCTCGTCAGGAGCACCGACCAGGTGTGCCTGTGTAGGTATGCAGCAGCCGACCCGCGTCTCCGGAGCCCGGATCTTCGTTGGTGCAGCTCTGGAGCACGTAAGTGTCACGAGAGGACCGCGCCCGGGGAGGAGCAGCGCGGATGCCGTTTCCCCCCGTTGCAGTCCGAGACACCACGGGTGGGGCCTCTATTCCCCTCGGTCTCGGGGAGAGACAGAAAAGGTGAGTGGACGTTTTACTCGTGGGGGGGCGGGAGGTAGGAGAGGGCTTTGGTTAGATAGTGGCGGGGGGGGGAGGGGGGGAGGGAAGAGAGGAGGGGGAGAGTGGTGAGGAGTGGAGGGGGAGAGTGGTGAGGAGTGGAGGGGGGGAGAGTGGTGAGGAGTGGAGGGGGGGGGGGCTGGAGGGGAAGGGGACTGGGGGGAGGGGGCAGGGAGGGGGAGATAGTTCGTGGGGTGGGAGTTGGGGGGCCTCTCGGGGCCAGAGGGGTGCTTTGTGCACTGGGGGTTCTTGCGTTGGGTGCTTGCTGATATCTTCAGGGCCTCTGGGTCCGCGTGGGATGACTGTGGGGGCCTCTTGTGTTTTTCTTGGGCCTCGTAGTTGTCTGGATCATCCGGTTTCACCGTTGGCGCTGGCTCGCCAGTCTCTCCGATGTTCGGGGGGCTTCTTGTAGGGGCGTCTCTGACGTCTCCTCGGTATTGGGGCGGCTGCTCTTCTGTGGTGGGAGAGGGATCCCTAGCGCTTTCAAGAAGTTTTTAGCGCCTTCAGGGGTTGTCACTGTGTGGTGGCGGCCATTACGGAGCACCACTAATTTGAAGGGGAACCCCCAGCGATACTTTACCCCCTGGTCTCTGAGGTAGGAGGTAAGTGGGCGCAGCGCGTTTCTTTTAATCATTGTTATCTGGGAGAGGTCGTTGTAGAGTTGGATTTGTGTCCCGTCCATGGACACAGTCCTCATTTCTCTGGCCGCCGCCATGATGCGGTCTTTAGCAGAGTATGCGTGCATTCTCAGCACCACATCTCTGTGTCTATTTGGGTCCGATGATTTCGGGGCCAGGGCTCTGTGGGCACGGTCTGTGTGCAGGTCATGATCTGATAGATCAGGGACGAGCTGCAGAAAGAGTCTGCGGAGGAATGGTTGGAGTTCTTCGTGGGAGATAGTTTCTGGGATGTTTTTGAGACGGATGTTTTGCCTTCGCTCCCTGTTCTCCATGTCCTCTAATTTGTCCTGTATATGCTGAATCGCCTCTCCACATCTCAGCACTTCCTCGCGTGTCTCAGCCTGTTCATTTGAGGCTACCTCCATCTTGACCTCCAGGTCTTCCGTCCGCTCCGTCAGTGCTTCTACTTCTGCCCGGATGGTTTGGAGGGCCTTTTCCGTGTCCTCCTGAACTCCCCTCCTCATTTTAATAATTAGGGCATCAAAAAAGTCTTTATTTAGGACGGGGGGATCTGAGTCTGTCGGGCTCTGACGGCCGCTGCGCACCTCGTGCTCCGGTTCTTCTCCGGCGCCATCTTGCTCCTCGGAGCTGATCTCAGCTAGGTGTTGCGCCGGAGCGAAGAACTTGGTGACGGGGCATTGACTCTTCCTCTGCGGCTTCCCTGCCATCTCTTCAGAGTGAGTTCTCGGGGTGGGATCGATTTTCGGGGGGTTTGGGGTGGGGAATGAGCTTATTCTATTATTTATCTTGGTGAGGGCGCCGGGAGCTCCTCCACTAGCAGACCATCGGCTGTGACGTCACCGGAAGTCCCCCGAGGATTTTGATTTTTAAATCATTTATGGAATGATCTGGTTGTGAGAAGTGATGTCCCACAGGTGAGCAGTATCTTCCTTCTTCGTGATGGAGTATAGAGTGTCTGTGCATATTCATTCTGCCTTGTAATTTTTGGCTGGTTTCCCCAATGTAGCAACCTTGGTCACATTTGTTGCATTGAATCATATACACTATATTCGTGGATGTGCAGCTGTATGATCCTTTAACATTGAATGTTCTATGGTTGTGACTGGCTGTGGGATCCTGGCAAACATAGAGTTTGCAGCGTGTGTTGCTGTACAGGACGCAACATCATACTTGACAGCTACATACAGAGCTTAAGATCACAAGTTTCCTTACTAGCAACAACACAGCAGAAAAAAACTATGTACAACCTATCCCCCATGGAGAGATCTGCAATCAAGGAACTGCGAAACAACCACAACATCACCATCAAACCAGCAGATAAAGGAGGCGCAGTGGTGCTTATGAACACAAATAAATACATAGAAGAAGGCAATAGACAACTCACAGACAACACCTACTACAAGAAACTCACGCATGATCCAACCCAGGAATATACAAAGCAACTCATGAATCTCATTCAAACATTCCCTAACCACCTGCAACCACAATTGAAGCAACTAATACCTGACAACCCAGGAGTTGGGATCTTCTACATGCTTCCCAAAATCCACAAACCAGGAAACCCTGGCAGACCAATTATAACAGGTATGGATACACTCACAGAACAAATATCAGGCTTAGTGGAGAATATCCTCAAACCTTTAGTCAGAAGCACCAACAGCTTCATACAAGATACCACAGACTTTCTCAATAATCTTAACAACATAAACCAACTACCATCCAACACACTGCTAGTTACCATGGATGTAGAATCCCTTTACAGCAACATCCCCCACAAGGATGGTATTGAGGCATGCCAGCAATTCCTTACAACATCTCCCCTGGATTAGAAATATAGCGCGGATGTAATTACCAAACTGATAGAATACATCCTCACACACAACTACTTCAGCTTCAACAAGGAAATGTACCTACAACTAATGGGGACTGCAATGGGTACCAAGATGGCACTGCAATATGCCAATCTTTTCATGGCAAATCTTGAACAAAGATTCCTAACTACATGCCTCCACAAACCCTACAAATACTACAGATACATTGATGACCTGTTTATAATATGGACAGAGGGTGAAGAAAACCTAAAACAATTCCATGAGTCCCTAAACTCATTCCATCCATCAATAAAACTCAAAATGGATTATTCTGCAAACCTAATAAACTTTCTAGACACGACAGTAACACTGAAAGATGGGAAACTACACACATCTATATACAAGAAACCAACTGACAGATGCAGTTACCTCCACAACTCCAGCTTCCATCCCACTCACACCAAACAAGGTATCATACACAGCCAGGCTATAAGATACCACCGCATATGCTCTGACACTGAAGACAGAAACAGGCATCTCACAACCCTGACCGAATCGTTCAGACAGAAGGGATACAAACCAAAGACTATTGCCAAAACTATTACATCTGCACTAAAAGCCCCACGAGAACACCTGCTACAATACAGACAGAAAGAACCTACCACACGCATACCACTAGTGACCACATACAACCCTACCCTAGAGGGAATACGAAAAATAATCAAAGATCTGCAACCCATGCTGACAGAGGATGCGACATTAAAAGAAATCTTTCCCAAACCTCCCATTCTTGCATTCCGGCAACCACCAAACCTCAAACAGAAATTAGTCAGCAGAAAACTTCACAACGATTTTAAAGACATGAATAACGGCACAAAACCGTGCAGCAACACACGCTGCAAACTCTGCAAACATATTTGCCAGGATCCCACAGCCAGTCACAACCATAGAACATTCAATGTTAAAGGATCATACAGCTGCACATCCACGAATATAGTGTATATGATTCAATGCAACAAATGTGACCAAGGTTGCTACATTGGGGAAACCAGCCAAAAATTACAAGGCAGAATGAATATGCACAGACACTCTATACTCCATCACGAAGAAGGAAGATACTGCTCACCTGTGGGACATCACTTCTCACAACCAGATCATTCCATAAATGATTTAAAAATCAAAATCCTCAATGGAATGTTTAAAAGCACCCAAGAACGGAAAACATTTGAGCTCAGAATGATAAGACTCTTTGACACCAAAACCAAAGGACTTAATGTGGACATAGGTTTTCTCACACCCTACCAAAATTGTCTGTAATTATCCTGCTTGCCTCTATTCTTATCCACACTTTCTCTCCCCCCCCCAGCATCCCTTCCCCTCCCCACCTTTCTTTGACACTGTCCCCTGGCTTCAAACACTTAACACCCGACCTTATCTACAGTAAATATCTGTTTTTTTTTCTCTCTACACTGTTTTAGCATTGATTCCTGTGTAAATCAGTATTGCTGACCTGAAGAAGAGAGGAGAACTCTCGAAAGCTTGTCCTATGACATAAATTGTTAGTCCAATAAAAAAGGTATCACCTAATACTGAAGAACTCATTTATTCTGCACTATCGCAACTGGACTAACACGGCTACTTTCTGCTTTATATATATATATATATATATATATATGTATATATGAATGTAGGGGGAACCTATATGTTACCAGGTGTGGTGCATTATACCTGTCAGGCTCACAGGAGGTCTGAGCCTTCGCCAGTGAGATCCTGGGGTGAATCCTCTGGATCGTTCTCGGTTTCAGCGCCTCCACCTGTGTAGGGTTCTAGGGATATAGAAGTTTGTCTACACAGGACCCACATATACAATAACCACGTACTCAGGAATATATATAACCAGTTTACTGTAACGCAGAATATATATGCAGGCAATAACACACTCTTATAACGTACACTACTAACACTCCCCCTCTAGGGGTTATCTCCACCAGGTAACTCAGTCCTCTCAGTGTCTCTTACTCCACTAGGAGTATACCAGCCCACCACCGTGTATCCCCACACCGTGTCCACAGCCTACCCCCTTTTGTCCCGTGGTCAGCGCTGCCACTATGTGAATAGGTAATGTGAGAATGGTATAGGTTGGTGCACTTATGAAGGTACCTGCCGAGCGCTCCTGCACTCGGGCCAGCAAACAACTTCGCAAAGGATCAGTCGCTTGATGATTCTCTCTGATCCCAGTCTCCTCACACGGGGTCCGCCAGGGGCGATCCCATCCTGTAGATAGACTCTGTCTCTGGGGTGTAGGCCGGATCCCAAGCCTCCGTTTAGGGAGCGCAGCGTCCGCTGTGTCCCTATCCATCACTGACAATAATGGGATAGTCCCTAATTTAGGGCCAGTCCCTATGCACCACAAGCTGGGAGAGTTCAGGACCTATCTGGGGCCTAGGGGGTTTTCTGGCCTATTGCAGTGGGTCACAGACCCCTGCACTCACTTCCTTCCCCTAGCTCTCCCGGTCCAGCACTGACGTGCTCCTCGCGCGCGAAATGTATCTAATTCTCCCCAAGCAGGGAGCTCCTGCAGCCCTATTGGCTCCCTGGCATTATGGGGCCGCTCCAGAGGCTCATGGGACTTGAAGTCCCATTACAGAGCCCTCCTCTCATTGGTGACATACTCGCATGCTTGTACTGCGCATGCGCGATCTCACCAGGGCCTCCCGTCGCAATGGCAGTCTGCGCATGCGAGAAGAACAGTTATGGCGGCGCCCTGCACCGGGAAGCCGGGTGCGCCTCGCAACCTGACCACGGCCCTAGCAACCGGCCGCACACGTCCCCGGCAACCGGCCGCAACTGAAGAGAGCGCGCCGCGCGTGCACATGCCCACACACCTCCCCGCGAACGGCCGCATCTACTCCCGACTGCCGCACAGTGAGTACCCAGAGGGGGGGGTCACAAGCAGAAGGGGGACCTGGCTACATCCTCCCCCTGGTAAAAACCCCAACGTCCTCGCTTGGGACACAACGTACATAACTATATACAGCAGTTATATAATGGAAAAGGCACAACATTGTTATATAATAAAAATGCAACAATCACTGCGCTCTACTTATCATTTCTAGATCAGATTGCACATTTCAGTGAACATCACAATGACGGACTGCATTCTGCTGCGAGCCCACTGCTGAGCCTCATAGTGGGGTGCCCAATTTGATCATAGGTTACCTGATTTGGAGGGTACCTAACACTTTGGCTCCTACGGAGCTGTTCTTCAGCAACTCCCTCTGGGGAATAATAAGTACAGTCCTGAGGCTCAGCCTCTTCCCTTGAGGGGAGAAATGTCTCTGATTAATCTCTGTTTGGCACAAAGCAGGGGCTCTGTGGATCCAAAGGCTGGCCTGTTGGTGCCACCTTAGTAGGCGTTGGCCTACAGGGCCCTTTACCCGTAGCTCCTCCGGGAGATGCCCCTCCATTGGGAGAATCCCTTTGAGAGGGTCCTTCCATGGGATCTTCCAGAGTCTCAAGATTGGTATGATCAGGTACAGTCTCTTGGCTAATCTCTGAGGAATCGGACTCACCGTTGAGCGGTGTGGCCAGTATTTCTGCGTCCTCATCTCCCACTTGGGGAATGGGGAGAAGGTGATTTCGGTGCCATACCTTTACCCGGCCATCGGTGTCTTTGATGCGGTAGACTGGGAGGCCAGGCAATTAAGATTCTATTTCATATACACCATCTCTCCTGTAGGGACTTCAACACCATGTATTGCAAGTTCTTTGGAAGGACTAGTTGTCGCCTATCCGGGTGGTTGTGGTATTGCACCACCCGATAGAGTAAGCAAATCGCCTATTTAGAATTTATCCACTTCCCGCATGAGCAAGGCCACCAAGTCGTTGGGGGCATGCTTCAGAAGGGCTGGGTTCTTCCTCTTGACTGCTTGCCTAATGATACTAACGACAGGATCTCGTATTTGGTAGTCTACCAGATCTTTCCACCATAGCACTTTGTCATGCGTGATGTTCATCCCTTTTGGATCACAGTAGGCGGCTGGGACAGCCTGCGACTGGCATCCCAGAGAATCTGCAACCCTTAATTCTGAGAAGGCCACTTGATCGTTGACGATGGCGGCAGTGCTACACATAGCTCGCACCCCGGGTCTTGGGAGTTCTTCCCATTCTTCATAATCTTGAGTAGCACTTAACCCTGGCCATCGGGAGAGGGCGTCAGCCCTGACATTCAAGGGTCCCGGCTTATACTTCAGGGAGAAGCGGTAATTGTTCAATGCGGCCAGCCATCGGTGTCCGGCTGCATCAAATTTGGCCGAGGTATTGATGTACGTGAGGGGGTTGTTATCCGTCCTTACCTCAAACGTAACACCGTATAGGTAGTCGTGGAGTTTTTCTGTGATGGCCCATTTGAGAGCCAGGAATTCTAACTTGTGGACAGGGTATTTCTGTTCACTGGGTGTCAGACTGCGGCTGATGTAGGCTACAGGCCGAAGTCCTTCGGGGTTCTTCTGGTGCAAAACCGCGCCCAGTCCATTGAGACTGGCATCCACGTGCAGGACGTATGGTTGTTCGGGATCTGCATACGCAAGCACTGGCGCTTCGGTCAGGCATTTCTTCAATTTCAGGAAGGCCTGTTCACACTCAGGCGTCCATTTATCCCCAAACGGTTGGCGGGCCGATACAGCCTTCCTTCCGGTATCTTCAGGGTAAATCTTCTTCAGATTATTCAGGGGTTTAGCTCTTCTAGAGTACCCTTCTACAAAGCGACGGTAATACCCACAGAACCCCAGGAAGGATCGTGGCTCGGTGACATTCTGGTGACGCGGCCAGTTCACGACCGCTTCTACTTTGGCTGGGTCGGTGGCGATCCCTTGAGCAGACACGATATGGCCCACGTAGGTCACTGAAGTGTGACAAAACCGGCACTTGTCCAGGGACAATTTCAGCCCTTCTTTCCCAAGACGGTCTATTACTTTAAGCAGCCTTTCTTCATGCTCTTCCAGAGTTCTTCCGAACACAATGATGTCATCCAGATATACAAGACACTCCCGAGGGCTCATGTCCCCAATAGTCTTCTCCATCAGTCGCTGGAAGGTAGCAGGGGCCCCACATATACCTTGGGGCATACGTGTAAATTGGTAGAACCCAAGGGGGCAGACGAAAGCTGTGTTCTCCTGATCTGCGGCAT
The DNA here is from genome assembly GCF_040206685.1 of Ascaphus truei. NCBI lineage: Eukaryota > Metazoa > Chordata > Amphibia > Anura > Ascaphidae > Ascaphus > Ascaphus truei. The sequence continues at coordinate 360,120,755 of NC_134485.1, forward strand.
TCATAGGTACCTGATAGTACCCGGATCATAGATCGAGCACGCTGAACCATTGGCTTCCATTCAGAGCATTCAGGATCTCTTCAATGCGTGGAAGGTTGTACTGATCCGGTATCGTACGATTGTTCAGAGTTCGATAGTCGACACACAGTCGTACGGACCCGTTCTTTTTCCGCACCACCACTATGGGTGACGTGTAGGGCCCCCGAGACTCCGTCAAAATCCCAGCGGTTTCCATGTCTTATATGGCGTTCCTCACATCGTCCACATCCCGCAGGGCGATGCGACGAGAGCGTTCCCGGAACGGAGTGGCATCACTCAGTCGAATGGTATGTTGGGCACTGCGACTGCACCCTACATCCATCTCACTCGTGGAGAACACATGTCGTCGTTGAGTCAGCTGGGTTGTCAGCCGTTCTTTCCACTTGGTGGACAGCGTCGACTCACTGAAGTTGAAGTCCAGATCGACTAACCGTTCCTCCACGGCCGCTGCCTTCACCTGAGACGTATGTTCTACAGGGCTGACCGGATATATGCAACCCAACTTCTGGTCGGCATCAAATTCCATCAGGAAGGGGGAGAGATTCTGCACATACACGTGGGTTCGTAGAGGGATCTTAGCCGTCCACTCCCTCACTTCGGGTAGTACCCTATACAGTGGCAACACAGTTTATCGCACTGCGGCCAGATCCGCAAGCCGGGAGATTTCCCGGCTTGCTAGTGGCCGCCCCTCGGCGTGCCGCGCGTCATAGATGCGCGGTCACGCGTCTTCGGGAGCGTGCGCCCCCTGCACGCACGTCCAGGGGCTCCCCGAGGGAGCCCTGGTGTCCCGCGATCGCGGGACAGCGGCAGGGGGTTCCGGGGGACCCGGCGGACCCGGCAGCAGTAGGGAGAGCGCCCCGATCGGAGGGCGCTCTTCCGCTGCTTCGGCGCGCGCCCGTCACTCTCGGGCGCGCGCCAGGCTACTGCTGCGGCCAAGAACGGGCAAATGCTCGAATAAACTTGGCCGCAGCAGTACCTCTCTGAACTTCTTCTTCAGGCGTACTCTCCAGAGAGAACAGCTGATCGCTCTCATCTCGTTCGGGGTAACAGCACCAGACGGCCATTCTTTGCACTCCCCCTGGTATTATGGTCGTCAGTCCGCGTTGACGATTGTAGAGGTCCCCATGACGCTCCAAGATATATACCCGGTGGCACTCTTCACGTAAGATGGGGTTTAGAAGCGAATTGGCCAGCGGCAATTCGTTGGTCTCTTTGAAGTAGGCTCTGATTACAGCTTGTACTATATCAGCATTGGTTCCCAAGATGATTGGATACTTGCACGGGTCTTGTGGCTCCGGGCATACCATTGCCGCTACATGCATGGGGTGTTTCTTGCCGGTGTTCAGTTGGAGTATTTCCAGTTGAACCCTTACAATCCCATCGATGGGGTAATCTTCATTACTTAATCCCCTAACCTTCATATGTTCGGCCGGCCTCAGGGGGCAGTGTTAGAGGTGCTGATCATAGAACTTGCGGTATATTATGGTCACTTGTGACCCCGTGTCCAGTAGGGCCGATGCGTAGATCCCTTCCAGTACAACGGGCATGATGGCCGCGGGGCCCACTTGACTGTAAGCTTCACTGGGTGAGACATCATCACTGGGGCCAGAGTCAGAAGGGGCATCCTGGGTTCCAGAATGAGGGAGTTCTGGATCAGATTCTGCCACGGGTACACTGCAGACCATTGATTGGGCTGATTTCCCCCTATCGGGAGGGTGTTCCTAGGGGGTTTTCTGGCCTATTGCAGTGGGTCACAGACCCCTGCACTCACCTCCTTCCCCTAGCTCTCCCGGTACAGCACTAACGTGCTCCTCGCTCGCGAAATGTATCTAATTCTCCCCAAGCAGGGAGCTCTTGCAGCCCTATTGGCTCCCTGGCATCATTGGGCCACTCCAGAGGCTCATGGGACTTGAAGTCCCATTACAGAGCCCTCCTCTCATTGGTGACATACTCGCGCGCTTGTACTGCGCATGCGCGATCTCACCAGGGCTTCCCGTCGCAACGGCAGTCTGCGCATGCGCGAAGAACATTCATGGCGGCGCCCTGCACAGGGAACTGCCGGGTGCGCCTCGCAACCGACCACGGCCCTAGCAACCGGCCGCACACGTCCCCGGCAACCGGCCGCAACTGAAGAGAGCACGCCGTGCGCGCACATGCCCCCACACCTCCCCGCGAACGGCCGAATCTACTCCCGACTGCCGCACAGTGAGTACCCAGAGGGGGGGGGGGTCACAAGCAGATGGGGGACCTGGCTACAGGTACATACTTATGGGTAGCTGGAATATATACAGTATTTTCAGACTATTTCTAGAGAGAGAAGTTTTTTGCTTAACTTAAAGAACCAAGCAAACGCAAGCAATTTGGAAGTGAGAGATAAACTTTTCTTTGCTAGAGCCCAAAGTTGCTTTTATATCACCCCAAACACACCTTTATACAACATGTGGAGAGAAACCTGTTCACAAAAAGGAGCATGAATGAGATACCTGGGATGTGTGCTAATTTAAGTCATTTAAATATAATTTACATATCCAATTTAAAGTAGCGTACTGTATATCTGGTGTGCTTCTCTTTGTGCACAGGTGTCTCTCCTCATGTTGTTTAAAGGTGTATTTGATGTGGTATACAATCTCTCTCAATTTACCAACCTTTCTTGCTGACAGTGCAGAAGGAAAATAATGGTTCTCCTAGGACCCTACATAGAGGGTTTGATTTAAGATTGATGAGGCCTGGATTATCATTTCCAAATGGTCATTTTATTTAATATATTTTTCAGGTCATATTATTAGGAAAGAAAGTCACTGTTTATATTTCAGATATTGTTAACAAATGGCCAAATATTTAGTAGGAGCATTTCTACTGTACATTTGTACAATTCCCCTGCTTGAATTTATTTTGCCCCTGTTTTTTTACATTGATTTTACAATAATGCGGTTCAGCTCCGGGAACCCATTGGTTCCCAGGATACACACCTGTAAATCTAGCGTTGGTACCGTTTGCTCCATGAAAACAAAATGGCAGTTTAAATCTCCCGTATTACGCGACCCAATAGGACTCTGCGACATTATCTGACGCAACAACTTCTTAGCCCACGTGACAAGCGGGGTATAAATATCTTTACAGATATGTATCTCGAGAATCTGTGTGTCCCCAGAGCTGAAATGAAAGCAGTTGTGCTCCAGGTATCGCTTCTTCCCACCCATTTAAAATGGGGTACTGGGAACTGCACTTTTAAGGATGCCAATAACATTAAGTTCACATTTGTTGTGAATTAAATGGACTTTTCTTTTTAACAATTCACATTGAAGGCGACCAGTTAATCCAATTTATTTTACAGATGTAATTTCTCTGATAAAGGAAGTATCTATTCACTGTGATATCAAGCCTTGAAGTGAGATCCATGTATGAAGAGGAATGAATGAGCTGCAGGGTGGGAAAGTCATTAAAGGGCTATGTTTTGTAACAACAATAAAGGAGAGACAAAGACAGGACCCGGGAGAAATGGGCGATTAAGAAGTAATTACATTTACTCTACTTTTTGTTAATTATGAAAGACAATTATTTCTCGAGAACTATGCAAACCATTTACTGTAAGTAAATTGAGTACTTTAGTTTTTTTTTTATGGTAAAACTAACATGAGATAAATGATGTAGACTTAAAATTGAATTTGACAGCTTCAAATTAAGAAGCCTTTAGCATTTGTCTATGATTTGATTACTATTCAAATACTTTATGTGAGTAATATATAGCTAATGCACAATGGGAATAAAATAATTTACGTAAAACAATGTTTTATAATAAATTGCCAGTCGGCAAGCAAATCCAGAAGATGATTAAAGGGGGCTTTAAATCAACCATGCCTTATTTGCTACATTATCGACATGTACTGTAGTTAATAATTTGGCTGTAAAGTTGTGAGTGTCTTCAAGTTTGGCTCACAAAATGTAAAACAATTTTTTTTAATATTGCGTTTTCGCAATTTTTTTTGCAAAAGTTCACATTACTTGGGAATGTGTGAAAATGCTATATTTTCAAAGTACTGCAACATTTTGCACTTTTGCCTGAATGGCAATATAAAGGACCATCACATTCCAACACATTCCCTCTGTTGTGCAAATGTCTTCAAATGTGCTTTGCCAAATGTTTCACAAAACAAGACAGCAAATGTCCTGTTTAAAAACTTCAGTGAAGATCTTTAGTTAGGAATTTTGAATACATAATCGATTATTCTGTTAGCCTGTCTACGTTTCCCTATGTTTGTGAGGTGATATTTGGGTAGTAGTTGTAGGAGGAGTTAAAAATAAATCATATACATACTGTACACTGTATGATGTTGGGGCACATATGGGTACCATTTTTATTCCGTGTTGGGGTTGCAAATTAAACTTTGAGGGGGGGTTAACAGAATTATTGGGGCCCACCCCAGGACAAATGTAAATAATAGGGCCACCTAAAATGTACATACTATAATTGTATATTGTATATACATAGTATATAGTATAATCGCCATCTTTTTTCCCCCTCATGTCTCTGTTTCTCCCAAATTCCCCCAATGTTTCTCTCTTCCTTCTTTCCTTCCTTCCTTCTTTCCTTCCTTCCTTCCTTCTTTCCTTCCTTCCTTCCTTTCTTCCTTCCTTCCTTCCTTCCTTCTTTCCTTCCTTCCTTCCTTCCTTCCTTCCTTCCTTTCTTCCTTCCTTCCTCTTTCATGTCTTTCTGTTATTTCTCTCTCATATTTCTCCATGTCTTTCCACCTCTGGTTCTCAAAATATTTTTTTTATCTTCCTTTTTTATTTTGCTCCCGTGCTCCTTTCCCTCCCTATGTCTCCTCAAGCTGATGTCTCTGCAGTAATGGAGGGAAATCAAGGAGGGCAAAAGAGGAAGGCATATTCCCATGTGTATCTTGCTGCTCTTTGCACTAAAATGAAGCTTTACTGCATAACAGGCCATCGAGGATTGGAAAGGCACTTTGAATAGGGGACAAAAGTGGTAGTTGGGGGTTTAAAGTCATGTGAATCATGTTGTTTGAGATGCACTAGATATTTGATTTGGTGGCAATAGACCTGGACCCCTAGAAATACCTGGCTGTTAGTGACCATGGGTCCAAGGGCCACTCAGCCCCCAGGAAGCTTCTGGATATCTAAGGTCCGGAGGTATCTTTAATCTTTCGTCCTTTCAGATAGATAGTCATCTTTGCAATGTTTTGTCTTAGGGTCTAACATTTGCTTCAACCGCCAATCCAAGCGAGTTTGAGCTATATGTTGACCTTCAAAAATATTTTAAAAAATTAAAATTGCATAGGCATTTCGTGAACTGTAGAGATTCAGGTGACAATGAGGTAAATTCCTTACCAGTGCCTACTAATTTATTCAGCGATCCTATAGACTAACAAGTTTATAGAGATCTGAATGGTCTCTTGCAAGAGACCCAGACTGACCCTATAGATGTGAATGATAGAGGTGTGTTTCACTCCGGGTATAAACCAAAATCAATATTTTATCCTCATTATTCCAAAGGACAGTACTGTATGTCGAACTATTTGGTAAACTGCTTGAACAGTAATTCAGGCAGATATATACCCAAGTTTCTTCACAAAGACATTAAGGTAAAAACCCCAATATTGTAGTCTTTGGGGTGGACAAGGGACGGGGTATAGTCTTACAGAATAGGAAGGATTACTGTTTGGAAGCAAGTCAATTGCTGTCAGACTTGGTTTCATATAAAAAATTGAAACAGGATCCGACCGCCAGTTTCCTCCTATCTATGAATGAATTGTTAGATGAAGCACTACAATATGGAATTCTGAAGAAAAGTGAATATATATTTTTATACATACTATTACCTACTGTCCCAATATATTACCACATTCTGAAAATACATAAGTCTCTCACCAATCCCCCTGGTCGTTCCATTATTTCTGGTATAAATTTACTTACGTCTAATTTATCCCAATATTTAGATTTTTATTTACAGCTACTAGTCGCGGAACTTCCTTCACATCTAAGGCTGCGCTTATAGTGCCGGTGACAGCGACGTTGCGTCAAAACAAGTGCATTGCTGCCGTCGCGTGCATTTATAGTAAGTGCAGAGCAACAGCTTGGTCGCGATAGCTGGAAGTCATCTCAATTTGATTTTCCAGTGACGTCGCCGTCGCGTCGCTGGCACTATAAGCGTAGCCTAAAGGATACTACAGCAGCTTTACAAATACTGCAAAAAATTGTGTTGAATAGATTGGCAACGTAGGCGTACAATCACTATACACTAGCATCCCACACACACAGAGGGACTGTAATGCTTGCGCTACCCACAAACAAGACAAGACCCCGATACTGAGGCGGGAAGGTATGAAACCACACACCGACAGCAGTGGAGACGTGCCAGGAAGGTGGATTATCAGCGCAGCCGGGTCTGGGTTGGAGAGAGTGGGTTAATTTGTATACTCGCCGGGGTCTTGTGTTATAGAGAGCAGTGTAGTCGAAGTCCGTTAAGCCGTGGTCTGGGATTGGAGAGTTGAGAATCGTAGAAGTCTGTGTAGCTGTGGTCTTGGGTTAGAGAGGTAAACATAGTCGAGGGTAAGCCGAGGTCGATATCTAGAGGGGTTTCACAAACAAGCCGGGTCGATACACGAGGAGACAAACTGCAAGACAAGACTGGAACAAGAGCTAGGCACAACAGAACTTTTAGGCACACAAGGCTACAAGAGATTATGCTGAGCAATGCTAGAGAGTACGCGCAGGGTATATTAATGGCATAGCAGCCAATAGGACAGGAGGTGGGCCCTAGCGATAGCCGTGATAGGCACAGGAGACAAGTGGCAGTCTGATTACTTGCCACGCAGCTGGGGAGTGGTGCACGTCGTCACATGAACGCGCCGCTGACGCGCGTCACGCAATCCATCCGGGGGGCAGAACTATGTTCCGATGCAACTCTAGAAGAGCTGCGTGTCCTCGCACGCTATGTAAACAGAGTGAGGGTGTGTGCACGTGCTTGTGCCAAGACGGAGGACTGAGTAGCAGCAGGTAAGGAGGGAACACGTCACAAATGACATGTTCCCCAATTCCTTACAGGGATGCACAACTGTAAGGTACTTTTTGAACTCTAGCAATTTGCTATCATTACAGCAAATCGATTTTTTACTTATGTCTATTGAGTTCATATTAACGCATAATTATTTTCTTTATGAATCTGATTATTATTTACAGATATTGGGAACCGCAATGGGCACCAAATTTGCACCTTCATTTGTGAATCTTTATATGGGAGTGTGACGGGAGAGGGGTGCCAAGCGAGTAATAAAGAGGTCACCCCCATTAGGCACCCCTTCCACCGTCTGGGAGGTGAGGGGTTAACAGGAATGTACCCATAATGCATATGTTCCCCTGCCTCACAACCAAAAGGTAGTCCCTTGGTTGTCCTGTTCCAACATTTAGAGGGATTTCATGTATTTTTATTCCCCTGCCTCATGGGTAAATGTGTTCTATTTACTAGATGTATATGTTGGTACAATTATTGGTGTTTGTACCTTTACAGTGTATGTACCAACCACATACACTGGGATAAGGTCGGGAGAGAAAGGGTTAATTGCATGTTCATGTTTATTGCCTTTGTCCCCTTTCCCGCCTTTGCAGTCTCCATTTTGCAGCATCTCCATAGGTTGCCATTGGAGCCCCATGTAACCCTATGGAGATTCCGGCGATTTGGGCCCGATATCACAGAAGACCTGCAGGTGGCGCCCGAGTGGAGGAGCGGAGCTTCCCCATTGAAAGTGAATGGAGTAATGCATTTCAATGGGGATTCCTTGATTCCGACCTCCAGGAATGAGCTGGCAGCCAGCCAGACCGCAAAACCGCAAGAGCGGAAACAATGTCTGAAAAGAGCTTTGATCGCGCAATTGGCGTGGGAACTAGGCCTCGGTCAAGTTCACGACCAATTGGCGTGGGAACTTTGGTTCTAGGGCACCCCGGAATAAAATTATTTTTGCCCCTAGACCCTAGGAACCCCCTCACTCGACCCCAACCGGGTCCGACAATGAATGGCGACGAGAAAGGGTCGCACTCACCACGAGGGTCGCAACATTGTCCGCAATGGCGGAGGAAGCCGCGTGGCTTTCAAACACTAAGTCCAAAACAGTGTAAACTGAAAACCCATAACTCTCCCCCCAACCGAACGGAGTAGGGTTAACTATGAAAAAGTGTGAGTTGCCCATTGACTCCAACGGTAGCGGAGGTCCAATTGAATCCTATGGCAGCGCCAGCCCATGCATTTCCTATGGCAGCGCCGGCCCTATTGATTCCAATCAAGGTAAAAGCTGCGAGGTAAACAGCTAAGTGTAAAACTATAAAAACCTGAAGTCCCTTACTCCGGTTCTGTGCAGACTAGAGAGCTGGGATTTGGCTAGCATGTAGTCATCGTTCCGGCATGACTGCATGGCAAATACCGACCCTCTCTGAGCAACAGAACGAGGCAGGTTAATTGTTTAGTTTGGGTTTCTGCTATTGACTTCAATGGCAGATAAATGCAATGTCTGTAAATGTGCATTCAAAGTGTACTTCCATAACTCCGGTTCGGTGTGTCCCAGCGAGCTGAAAATTGGCCACCGTGTAGAATCCTCTCCGGCATGAGGATTTGGCCATTAGTAGCCCGCTCGGCCCAGCCGAATGGATTATTTTAATATATATATAATTAGAGAAATGTACTGTATTTGGTGTCTGCAATAAAAGCCTGGGAAAGATACAGGCTCTGCAATATGTTAACGTCCAGTGGGCCTAATATGTCTACAACAGGCCCTCTGACCAAAGGCTCACCCATCCTGATTGTGTATGCTAGGGTGGAGAAGAGCATGACTTGAGTAGTTCTGTAGGTGTTAGAAATCACACCTGCAGACAAAGTTTTTCCTGTCCAGATCTTCCTTTCGCAGACTGAGAGGCGCCATTCTTTTAGTGTGGGGTTAAGGAAATGAGACCCCAAGTCAGGGAATGTGCGCATGTGTCAGCTAACGGGGGGCATGTCCCAAAAGGCTTCCCACATTAGCTGGCAAAATGTAATTGGGTGTAGGTAATTGGTAACCAATACCTGACACCCAATGTTAAGGGATAGATCTCAAATCCTATATAACTGATTGTAAGCTCTATGCCCAATGTCTTCGTTTTTGTCTTCATTACAACATCTACTTGTTACCTGATGCCTGAATGAATTGCCAATCCAGATCCTGATTGCTTCATTGCCCAAACCCTAAGTAAGTGTATATATATTATGTGTTATTTGTATATCCTGTGTTTACCTTCTTCAAGGAATAAACTTTCTTTATTATATCATAGTCGCATTCGATTCAACCCTGTGATATTTTGTGTTATATTATAACCCTGCACAAGCTCCCATGACAGGGAGGGTGGGAACTGATGACTGTGGAAAATGTGCCTCCTCCACAGCTTGTATTGTGGAGAGGTATATAGATGATTATACTAATAATATGGGATGGGGATGAACATTCTCTCCTGAAGTATATTGCTGAACTTAATGATAATATATACAATTTGAGATTCAGTGGTGAGAATACTAAACATCCATACATTATCTTGATCTTGAGATTTTTGCAGCAGGAACTCCGGACCAGGAAGGACGCATGGGACGACAAGTAGGGTGAAATCCGTTGTTTACAAAAAACAGTGATTCTTGGGTAGACTCATTTTTGAGAGAGTTGATCGCGAATTCTGCCCAAGGGAGTAACTCAGCCCAATTATCCTGAGAGTCCGAAGAAAAACAACGCAAATACCGTTCAAGGGACTGGTTCATACGTTCAGTCTGCCCATTCGTTTGGGGGTGGTAGCCTGAGAAAAAAGAAGGGTAATGCCCAACCTCTGGGAGAATGCACATCAGAATTTAGAAACAAATTGAGTACCTCGATCTGAGACGATGGACCACGGGACACCATGAATGCGAAAAATTTCCTTTACAAAAATATCAGCCAAAGTACTGGAGTTGGGTAGGCCCTTGAGGGGAAAAAAATGAGCTTGCTTGGAGAATCTTGTCAACAATTACAAGAATGGTAGTCATACCATCAGACGGGGGAAGATCCACGATGAAGTCCATAGAAATGTGACTCCACGGACGGTCCGGAACCGGGAGAAGTTGTAGAAGACCGGAAGGTTTTTGACGAACAGATTTATTCTGTGCACAGACTGGGCACGAAGAAGTGAAGGCTCTGATGTCCTTAGACATGTTGGGCCACCAGAAGGTTCGCCGAATCAAATCATTGGTCTTCTTAAACCCGGGATGGCCAGCAGATCTGGAGGAATGACCCCATTCCAGAATTTTGAGATGAAACCGTGGAGCTGCGTAAAGACGACCATCGGGGACTTCCAGCTCTTCCGGGACCTGTGTCTGAGATTCCAGAATCTTATCTAAAATGTCAAAAGAAATGGCAGAGATAAACAATTGGGGGGAAAGAATATTCTCCGGGATATCTTGTGATTTTTCCTCAGTTATAAACTGGCGGGATAAAGCATCCGCTTTGATATTCTTAGTCCCAGGAAAATAAGAGATGGTAAAGTTAAACCTTGAAAAGAACAGCGCCCAACAAGCTTGACGGAGACCAAGGCGACGAGCACCTTCAATGTAAGAAAGATTTTTGTGGTCCGTTAGGATCTAAATGGGTTCTTTAGTTCCTTCCAGGAGGTGTCTCCACTCTTGTGAAGCCATCTTGATGGCTAACAATTCCCTATTCCCCACATCGTAATTTCTTTCTGCAGAAGAATTTTTTTTAGAAAAAAAACCCACAGGGGTGTAATTTGTCTTCGGGAGTAGTTCTTTGAGAGAGAAACGCACCAGCTCCTACGTTGCAGGTGTCAACTTCCAAAGTAAAGGGGAGGGTGGAGACGGGATGTCGCAGGATCAGAGCTGAGACAAAGGCTCTTTTAAGAGATTCAAAGGCCCGGGTGGCGTCCAATGGCCATGAGGACGGATCGGCCCAATTTTTGGTAAGGGCCGTGATGGGAGCCACCAAAGTAGAAAAGCCAGCGATGAACTTCCTGTAATAGTTTGCGAAGCCGAGGAAATGCTGAATCGCTTTTAAGGAGTTAGGTTGAGGCCATTCGAGTACGGAATTGAGCTTCTCCGGATCCATGGTGAAGCCTTTATCCGAAACAATGTACCCCAGGAAGGTAGTAGAAGATTGATGAAACACACACTTCTCTATCTTGGCATAGAGCTTGTTGGCCCGTAAACGAGTGAGCACCATCTTGGTATGAAGAATGTGTTCTTCGAGGGTCTTAGAAAAAATGAGAATATCATCCAAGTAGATAATTACACAAGAGTTCAATAGGTCACGAAAAACCTCGTTCATAAAGTCTTGGAAGACTGCAGGGGCATTGCACAACCCGAACGGCATCACCAGGTACTCATAATGACCACTGCGTGTGTTGAACGCGGTCTTCCATTCATCTCCTCTGCGGATGCGAATCAGGTTGTATGCTCCTCTTAGGTCAAGTTTGGAGAAAATGGTCGCGCCTTGCAGTCTATCGAAGAGCTCGGGAATAAGAGGCAAAGGATAACAATTTTTTATGGTTATCTTGTTTAAGCCATGGAAATCGATGCAGGGGCGAAGCGTCCCATCCTTCTTCTTTACAAAAAAGAATCCTGCTCCAGCGGGAGAACTAGATTTCCGAATGAAGCCCTTAGCAAGGTTTTCTGAGATATACTGGGACATGGCTTCAGTCTCAGGCAAGGACAATGGATAAGACCTGGCTTTGGGGAATGGAGCACCCGGAATTAAGTCTATCGGACAGTCGAAGGGACGATGAGGGGGAAGCGCCTCGGATTTGGCCTTACTGAAGACATCCAGGAACTCTGAATAGACGTCCGGAAGGGAGACGTCTTGCGGGGACGTGGTCTCCAGGACGGCCAATACCGCTGCAGATGGAGCAGGCACTCCTACTTGAGAGGATCTCCATAGAACAGGCATCTCGGCCGTCCAATTGATGATGGGATTGTGTAATTGCAGCCAAGGCAAGCCCAGGATGATATGAACCGAAGGAGAGTGAATGACATCAAAAGGGATCATTTCCGAATGTACTGCTGCGGCCAAGTTTATTCGAGCATTTGCCCGTTCTTGGCCGCAGCAGTAGCCTGGCGCACGCCCAAGAGTGACGGGCGCGCGCCGAAGCAGCGGAAGAGCGCCCTCCGAGGCGCTCTCCCTACCGCTGCCGGGTCCGCCGGGTCCCCCGGAACCCCCTGCCGCTGTCCCGCGATCGCGGGACACCAGGGCTCCCTTGGGGAGCCCCTGGACGCGCGTGCAGGGGGCGCATGCTCCCAAAGACGCGTGACCGCGCGTCTATGACGCGCGGCACGCCGAGGGGCGGCCACTAGCAAGCCGGGAAATCTCCCGGCTTGCGGTACCGGCCACACTTTAATAAAGTGTGTCGGTAGTGTACATCATCCATAGAGAGTTCAAGAGGAAGTGTCTCCAAGATAATAAAGGCTGGCTGCAGAGGTCGACCATCAATCGCTTCTAATCCGACCGGAAAGGCATTCTCCCGGAGAGGAATGTCATGCTGAGTAGCAAACGCCTGGTTTATGAAATTTCCACCGGAACCGGAATCAAGGAAGGCCTTAGCAGGAGTCTGGATATTCTTGTGCTTAAGGAGCACCGACAATAGGAGATGTTTAGGGAGATGCTGTGAGGGAAGAGAATAAGCAGAGGTGGTACCCAGTGAGACTCCCCCATACCTCACTGGGCGTTGGCATTTCCCGGCTTCGAAGGACAGCGTGGTAGGATATGCCAAGGAGAACCACAATAGAAGCACAGCCCTTCATTCCTACGACGTAATCGCTCTGTAGAAGGGAGGTGAAGTGTGCCCAGTTGCATGGGTTCCGGGGCTTCCAGCGCGGGTAGTGCAGGAAGAGGAGATCTGGAATTAGAGTATAGAAAAGTAGCAGAACGGGAACGTTGGTGTTCAGCCCGCCTCTCCAGAAGTCTTTGATCCACCCGAACACAGAGTGATCAGGGCCTCTTGGGAGGATGGCCTCTCACGAGCCGCCAATTCATCCCTTAGGGTCACCGAAAGCCCTTGCTAGAAGGCGGCGGAGAGAGCCCCATCATTCCAGTCCATCTCTGCTGCAATAGTCCGGAACTCCAGAGCTTAACGCGCCACTGATCTCCGACCCTGCGAAATATGGAACAAAGAAGATGCCGCCATATCACTGCGTCCAGGAGTGTCAAACACTAATCGGAATTCTTTTTTTAAATTGGCATAATTGTAAGTGAGTTCGGGTTTCAGTTCCCAGATAGGTGAGGCCCAGGCTAGGGCATCTCCAGTTTTTATTTATTTATAAAATATTTTACCAGGAAGTAATACATTGAGAGTTACCTCTCGTTTTCAAGAATGTTCTGGGCACAGAGTAAAACAAATAATACATGGTTACAAGTACAGTTACATAAATGAACAGGGTATACATTATATATAAGACATTGCGTGCACAGTTAAAGAAAATAAATGAGGAGGGAGTACACGTAGGCTACCTTAGTATGATCCATGGGGAAGCGAGAAGGTGACAGCTCAAATTGTATCTCGCACTGGTTCAAGAAACCGCGACATGCAAGCGGATCTCCCGCGTATTTACTGGGGGTAGGTATCCGCAAGTCAGAGGGACCTGATCCTTCACGGGATACACTGGAGGAAGACGTGGGGACACTACCCTGGGGAATCTGAAGAGATAGGGCATTAACTTGCTGGTTAAGAGTGGAAACTTGATTGTCCAAAAAGTGTTTGGAAATAGTTGTTAAGGTATCTTCCACCTCAGGGGGTCTGGGTCTGTTGGGCTCTGCATAATGTACCGCTCAGCCTGCCCACAAGCCAGACGAGACCCCGGGACTGAGGTGGAAAGAGTATAACCACACACCTTGCAGCAAACGGGGGCACATCCTGAGTGTGGAAGTAGTGTAGGTGGTCCGGGTAACAAGAATGTAAAAGATATCGTACTTAACAGCTCCGGCGTAGAAGGGTTAAGTTCTTTTGCCAAGGGTCGTGGATTGGAGAGGGCAGCGTAATCGATTGTCCGTAAGCCTGGGTCGTGGAGTGGAGAGAGCAGCGTAGTAGTTAGTCCGTGTGCCGTGTCCAAGGGTTGTAGAGGTCTGTAGCATAGAAGTCCCAAGCAAGGTCCAATGGGTTCCAGAGAGCAGCGTAGTAGAGTTCAAAGCAAGGGTCAAATCCAGGGAGGTCAGCAAGGGTTCCAGGGACAGGGGCAGCACTGAAAAGACAAAGAGAGGCCAGGTAACAGCAGACAGCACCAAGGTACAGAAGCTATGCAGAGCAAGGAGGAAATGGTGAAGGGAGATTATATAGGGGGCTGGGACCAATCAGGGGAAGGGGAGTGACGGAGAAGCGGCCCAAAGAAGGACCTGATAGGAGAGCAGAGTGTGAGAGTTTGGGACCAATCGGAGTGAGGGGAGGAACAGAGGAGTGACCTAAGTAAGACTCAGATAGAAGAGAATTACCAGAGGCTTTGGGAGTGGTCTGAGTAAGGGGAGGAGCGGAGGGACGGACTAGGGAAGAGACAGAAAGGAAAGGAGGACCTGGGAGGCGTAGCTGATGGGGGAGGGGCGTGCCAGGAACATGCGCCACATCAGAGGAGGTGGAGAATGAAAGAGGCGTACCGGAGGGTTTGGGAGAGGAGAGAAGAAGGGGAGGAGCAGAGGGACGGACAGGGAAAAGGTCAGGTGAAGAAGAGGAACCGGGGAAGCGGAGCTGACAGGGCAGGGACAGAGACACACATGATGCATGCGCTGCGTCAGTAGGGGCGGCATCCGGCGCCAACAAATGGCGGCCTGGGTCTGCGCGCGCCTGTAGGGGTGACGCGCGCGGTCCGGAGGAGCGGGGACAGCGGTCAGCAGCGGGGAACGCCGCCGGGGAGCCTGAACGGCTTGCAAAGGAGGAGGAGGCGCTGGATGTGGGTATACCCGCAGCGCGGATCCTTACACATATGCAATCTGCAAAACAGCAATGCCTTTTCGAAAGAAATACATCACACTGAAACAATGAGAGTAATAGACATATGGGTGAATTGGCTTTCTAGCATGCTGTGAAGACACATTCACATACTGTAATGCAGCTACATTTAGATAAATGACTCTCAAGCTACATACAGTACAGTATGTCTATAAATAAATGCTAGTCTTGGAACAACTTTCTATTGGCTGGCAATGCATATGCTAATGTTGCAGGATATAAATAGTTAGGCAACAATCTGGCAACATGGTGGAATTGTCCCATTATTCACAAGATACCTTACACATTGGTCATGTGACCTTGTATATTTTGATCACCTAACCTACAATACCTAATTGTTTTGCAAAAAAAAAAAAAACCAGCAGCCAAAATCACCAGATATGCAAACTTGTACAAATGTTTAGCACATGCCTAATAGGTAGTAAATTACCCACTTTTACCATCCCTTGCTGTAAAGAACCCTTTCCTTTTTTCTGGTTAAATTTCCTTTCCTCTAATCTCAAGGGATGACGATGTGTCGTTTGTACTTTTTTGGGGATGAAAAGTTGCTTTGAAAATTACTTGAATTGACCTGGAATAGGTTTGTCAATAGTAATAATATCCACTCTTACACACCTCTTTTCTAATGTAAACAAATACTCATTTTGATATTCTTTTCTCATGTCAGGTATTCCATGTCCTCTATTAATTTGATTGTTCCTCTATGCATTCATTCCAGATCTATAATATATATTTTTAGATGTGTCCACAACTGTACAACATATTCAAGGTGTTTTCTAACCAGGTGTTTTCTTACTATAAAGTGGCAAAATAATGCTATCTTCACTTTAATCTATGCAGTGTTTTATGCATGATAATATCCTGTTAGCTTTTTGTAGCTAGAACTGAAAGGAAGCACTATAGTTTAGCCTGTTGTCTATAAGCACTCCTAAATCCTTCTTCATCAAGGATCGATTTACAGTAATGTTGTCCTATTTTGTAGGAAGCATTATTATTATTATAATTATCGTTTATTTGTACTGTAAATCACCAACATATTCCACAGACTGGTACAATAGGGGTACAGAGTTACATACAGTAAACAAAATGATATACCAAATAAGGACAAACAAGGGCCAACAGATACAGAAGATAGGCACTGCTCATGAGATAATAGATTCTAGAAGGAAAAAGAGACAATGTCGAAACAAAAGGTAAAGTGGATGCCTGTTGTGAGACGGAGTATGCCTCAGGAAGGAGGCACAGCTGATCCCATTTAGATTTGGGGATGTGGATGCTGGGGCTGTTAGCATGGAGTTTGGTCCAGCCACAAATCCGGTCCCAATATGTTTAAAAGTTGGTGGAGGGGGTAGATGTTTGGGATATGCCATATAGGATTCCTTGAGAAGGTGAGTTTTTAGGGAGATTTAACATTTTTGAATGCTGTGGGAGAGCCTTATGGTGCGTGGTAGGGAATTCCAGAGTGAGGGTGAAGAACGGGAAAAAGTCTTGTAAGCAGATGTCATGGACATAAATGTAGGGGACGTTTAGGGATATATTTGGGGATGAGGACTGAGATTTAAGGAGGGAGAGGGGGCAGCATTATTGAGAGCTTTGTAAATCATAACATACTTTTTATTTCTTAAGGATATGGGAAGCCAGGTTAGGGATTTGCAGAATGGCACAGCAAAAGTGTAGCAGTGACTGAGGTAGATGAGTTGGGACAGGCAAACAAGGGAATGCCAGCTAGGAGAACGTTTCAGTAGTCAAAGCAGGACAAGATGAGTGCGTGAATTAGGCTTTTGGTTGCATCATGAGTGAGAACAGGGCATATTGTCGCAATATTTTGGAGGTGGAGATAGCAGAATTTGGTGAGGGAGTAAATATGAGGATTGAAGGAGAGCGCAGAGTCAGAAATGACCCCTAGGCAGCAAGCTTGTGGTGTTGATGAGATTGTTGTTTTATTGACAATGAGGAAGAGTTTTGGTGTACGGTATGTGTGGCAGTGGAAGTGGGAAAGAGTATTAGTTTTGTTTATGGCATGTTAAGCTTCAGATAACAGTGGGCCATCCAGGAGGAGGTTGTGGAGAGACATTTGGTGACACGGGACAAGAGAACAGGGCAGAAGTCAGGGGAGGATATGTAAATGTGGGTATCATCGGCATAGATTTGATACTGAAAGCCAAAATATTGTATTGGTTCACCATGAGAAGTGTAGAGTGAGAATAGCGGAGATCCCAGGACAGAGCCTTGTGGGACTGCAACAGAGAGAGTGAGTGAAGAGGCGGAGACACCAGAGAAGGAAACACTGAAAGAGTGGTTGGATATGTAGGAATTTAACCTATATCACATAGGCCAATGAATTGGAGAGTGTGCAGGAGAATGGGGTGATCAACAGTGTCAAAGGCAGTAGTGAGATTCAGGAGAATTAGTATGGAGATGAGACCCTTAGACTTCACTGTAAGCAGGCTGTTGGCCACTTTTGTGTTCATTTTCAACTCCTAACGCCAAAAGACAATGGATTATGGGCCATATTACTAAGTGGCGCATCTCCATTAAAGACCCAAGGGTTTGTCTTAAATGGACATAAGGCTTTTTCAGAGCACCAAAAAGTGTCTTATGGAATAGCATGGGTTTGTTAGTAAGGTCATGCTTGCTTTCTTTTTTTATTCTATAATCACTGAAATGGTACATACAGTATTGTAAAAACAGTGGGAGAAGGAATATTTACATAAACTAATGTAGATCAAGATAATGACATATAGAAAGAAATTATAAATAAATAACTATTCTCTATTAGAGCTAATCTAGCTAAATTGTAAGTATACCAATAGATAATTTTTACTTGGAAAATATATAACAAAATATATTATGTATATCCTTTATCAGTTTCCCACTTATAATATTGGGGCTAATAAACTGTATCAAATTTATCAAAGAAAATGTTTCAGATAAAAACAAATAACATGTTTTTTAACCCCTCTGAAGTCAAAGTTTCAATAGTTGCATTCCTCTACTTAGATCAAATCGTATTGCCATTAAAATGTGTCTAGACTAACGGATACTGTTAGTTATTAGAGAAATCATGTTTTGTGCAAAGTGCCTTTACTTTCACCTACCGTATGTCATCAGGATTGCATTTCATTGTGAAAGCATACTGCAATTTTATATTTATAGAAATATTAATGTTAACACATTTTGTGGAAACGCAAAACACACACATATATATAGGGCCAGGTGTGCTGTGGATCTTCAAGCGTCGTTCTCAAACCTGCTCGGTATCCAAACCTGCTCGGTATCCATACTTACCGTGTGACGTCATCCGCTGTTCCGCCGCATCCATCGTCCCCGGTGGGAACCAAAATCATCTGGTGGTGTATTCCCGGGGAGAGGAGTTTGTGGAGAGCCTAACATCGTGAGTTCCTGCTGGCGGTGAACAACGAGGGCCATATCGGATACAGTGGAATCACTCACCCAAGCGCAGTCCTTAATTGTATATATTTATATATATATATATATATATATATATATATATTGTATTGTATTGTATGTCTTTATTTATATAGCGCCATTAATGTACATAGCGCTTCACAGTAGTAATACATGTGGTAATCGAATAAATAACAGATAATATAAATAACAGATCATGGGAATAAGTGCTTTAGACATAAACATAACATTAAGGAAGAGGAGTCCCTGACCGAGGAGCTTACAATCTAATTGGTAGGTAGGGAGAACGTACAGAGACAGTAGGAGGGAGTTCTGGTAAGTGTGTCTGCATGGGGCCAAACTTTATGTATCATGTGTTCAGAATGTTCACAATACTATTCGTATGCTTCTTTAAGCAAATGTGTCTTAAGGTGGGTCTTAAAGGTGGATAGAGAGGGTGCTAGTCAGGTACTGAGGGGAAGGGCATTCCATAGGTGTGGGTCAGTCAGTGAAAAAGGTTTAAGGCGGGAGAGGGCTTTAGATAAAAAGGGGGTAGAAAGAAGACATCCTAGAGCAGAACGCAAGAGTCGGGATGGTGCATAGCGAGAAATTAGGGCTGAGATGTAAGGAGGGGCAGAAGAGTGTAAAGCTTTAAAAGTGAGGAGAAGAATGGAGTGTGAGATGCGGGATTTGATCGGAAGCCAGGAGAGGGATTTCATGAGGGGAGATGCTGAGACAGATCTAGGAAAGAGTAGAGTGATTCTGGCAGCAGCATTTAGGATAGATTGTAGGGGAGACAGGTGAGAGGCAGGAAGGCCGGACAGCAGGAGGTTACAGTAATCAAGACGGGAGAGAATGAGGGCCTGAGACAGAGTTTTAGCAGTCGAGCAACAGAGGAAAGGGCGTATCTTTGTTATATTGCAGAGGAAAAAGCAACAAGTTTTAGAAATGTTTTGAATGTGAGGGGAAAATGTGAGAGAGGAGTCGAGTGTGACCCCTAGGCAGCGTGCTTGGGCTACTGGGTGAATGATCATAGTTCCAACAGTAATGTGGAAGGAGGTAGTAGGGCCAGTTTTGGGAGGAAGTATGAGGAGCTCTGTTTTAGCCATGTTGAGTTTAAGGCGACGGAGGGCCATCCAGGATGATATAGCAGAGAGACATTCAGAAACTTTGGTCTGTATAGCAGGTGTAAGGTCGGGTGTTGAAAAGTATATTTGTGTGTCGTCAGCATAGAGGTGATATTTAAACCCAAAATATGTTATTAGGTCACCTAGAGAGAGTGTGTACAGAGAAAAGAGAAGAGGTCCCAGGACAGAGCCCTGGGGTACCCCCACAGAGAGATCAATAGAGGAGGAGGAGGAGGAGGTGTTGGCAGAAGAGACACTGAAAGTACGATGGGAGAGGTAGGATGAAATCCAGGATAGAGCTTTGTTCCAAATACCAAGAGTATGGAGAATGTGAAGGAGAAGAGGGTGATCCACAGTATCAAATGCTGCAGAGAGGTCAAGTAATATGAGCAGAGTGTAATGACCTCTGTCTTTGGCAGCATGAAGGTCATCAGTTATTTTAGTGAGGGCTGTTTCCGTGGAGTGAGCAGTGCGGAAGCCAGATTGTAGAGGGTCTAGGAGAGAATAGGTGTTGAGAAAATGGAGCAAGCGAGAAAATACAAGACGTTCAAGGAGTTTAGAGGCAAAAGGCAGGAGGGAGACAGGTCGATAGTTAGAAAGACAGGTAGGGTCAAGCTTGCTGTTTTTGAGTAATGGTATGACTGTTGCATGTTTGAAGGAGGATGGAAAGGTTCCAGAGCAGAGGGAGGAGTTAAAAATGTATGTGAGCGTAGGGATTATAGTAGGAGCAAGAGGTTTTAGGAGATGGGAGGGAATGGGGTCAAGAGGGCAAGTGGTAGAGGGAGAAGAGGCGATCAACAGCGACACATCCTCCTCTGAGACAGTGGAAAAAGAGTCAAGGAAGGCAGGAGGAGAGTTAGGAAGAGGTGTAGGATGGGAAGAAGAAACAGAGGGGATGTTCTGACGTATGGATTCCACCTTTTCCTTAAAATAGTCAGCAAAGTCCTGAGCGGAGATGGAGGAAGGAGAGGCAGCTGAGGGTGGTTTGAGTAGAGTATCAAAGACAGAGAACAGTCGGCGTGGGTTAGACTTGTGCATGTTGATTAGTGCAGAAAAGTAGGCTTGTTTAGCTTGCGAGAGGGCAGAGTTGAAACAGGATAGCATAAATTTGTAGTGAAGGAAGTCTGCGAGAGTGTGAGACTTCCTGCAGAGGCGTTCAGAGGAACGAGTGGAGGAACGCAGCATGCGCGTGTGGGAATTTAGCAAGGGTCTAGGGTTAGAAGGGCGAGGGCGTCAGAGAGAAAGCGGGGCATGTAGATTAAGAGACGAGGACAAGACAGAGTTGTACTTTCTGACCAGGTTGTCAGGGTCTGTAGCAGAGCTGAGAGAGGAGAGGGAGGAGCGTAAAGTGGACTCAAAGTCAGGTAAGTGAATAGAGCGCAGGTTTCTGCAGAACCGGGGGGTAGATGGAGGTGGAGAAGGGGAGAAGCGAGATAGAGAGAATGAGATGAGATGATGGTCAGAGAGAGGAAAAGGGGAAATGGAGAAATCGGAGAGAGAGAAGTTCTTAGTGAAAACCAGGTCTAAGTAGTGGCCATCCTTGTGGGTGCTGGCTGCAGTCCACTGTTGAAGGCCAAAAGAAGAGGTTAGAGAAAGAAAGCGGGAAGCCCAAGGGAGAGAGGGGTCATCAATGTGGCAATTGAAGTCCCCAAGGAGAAGAACAGGGGAGTCTGAGGAGAGGAAGAAAGAGAGCCAGGATTCAAAGTGAGAGAGAAAGGCAGAAGGGGGATGAGTAGAGGTAGGTGGGCGATAGATGACCGCCACATGAACAGGGAGAGGAGAGAAAATCTGGACAGTGTGAGCCTCAAAGGAGGGAAAAGCAAGAGAGGGAGGAATAGGAAGGGTTCGGTAACGACAGAGAGAGGAGAGCAGGAGCCCCATGCCTCCACCCCTGCCATCAGTGCACGGAGTGTGGGAGAAGAAAAGGCCACCATTGGAGAGGGCAGCTTCCAGAGCAGAGTAAGACTGAGTGAGCCAGCTCTCAGTTATAGCAAAGAGAAGCAGGGAGTGAGAGAGAAAAAAGTCATGCACAGAGAGGAACTTGTTAGAAAGGGAGCGAGCATTCCAAAGAGCACAGGAGAAAGGGAGAGAGGAGGGAGGGTGGCAGGGGATGGGTATGAGGTTGGAGGGGTTGACACCAGAAGGAGTAGAGGTTGCAGTTGGCAGGCGAGGACGAGCGCATGTAGGAATAAGACAGGGACCAGGATTGGGAGAGATATCCCCAGAAGCAAGGAGGAGAAGCATGGATAGAAAAAGGATGTGTGAGGATGATTTGTAGGGGTGTTTTTTAGTGCAGGGGATATAGCTGTGTGGTGTCAGAGGACGCAGGTAAGAAAGGAGTTCATGTGAAAAGAGAAGTGGTGAAGGAAGGAGAGATGGATATATATGAATAGAGTTAGAGACATACTGAGGCTGGTAAAAAGATGTGCATAATTTGAGAAGAAGTGAAGTCACAGCAAATATAAATGGTAAAGGCAGCATCACAGCAGTAATGATCAGTCTGGTATTGATGATATCCTCCTTTCCAGCGTAGTTCAAATGCAGGAATCAGGGCCAGATGGGGTGTCCACTTCTTCCTCACTTCTTTTGAACTTCCTTTTAAACTTCAGTTGTTCAGTAGTCATGCCAGTGGAGTCACTCACCCAAGCGCAATGTTACACCCCTCCCCTGGCTGCAGCAGGACACACACACACTGACTGACACACATACACACACTGACACACATACACACACACTGACACACATACACACACACTGACACACATACACACACACACTGACTGACACACATACACACTGATTGACACTCACACACACACACACACTGACTGACACACATACACACACACACACACACACACACACACACACACACACACACACACACACACACTGACTGACACACATACATACACACTCTGACTGACACACATACATACACACACACACTGACACACATACATACACACTGACTGACACACATACATACACACTGACTGACACACATACACACACTGACTGACACACACACACTGACTGACACACACATACACACTGACTGACACACATACACACACTGACTGACACATACACACACTCACTGACACACATACACACACTCACTGACACACATACACACACTGACTGACACACATACATACACTGACTGACACACACATACACACTGACTGACTGACACACACATACACACACACTGACTGACACACATACACACACACTGACTGACACACATGCACTCACTGACTGACACACATACATACGCACTGAATGACACTGACTGACACACATACACACACACTGACTGACACACATACATACACACACACTGACTGACACACACATACACACACACTGACTGACACACATACACACACTGACTGACACACACACACACTCACTGACACACATACACACACTCACTGACACACACACACTGACTGACACGCATACACACACTGACACACATACACACACTGACTGACACACACACGTACACATACTGACTGACACACAAACACACACACTGACACACATACAAACACACACTGACTGACACACACACACACACACACTGACTGACACACACACACACACTGACTGACACAAATACACACACACACACGCTGACTGACACACATACACATACACACACTGGCTGACACACATACACACAAGGAATTCACACTTAGTGCAAATAGCTAATACAGGGGATGTGTGCAGAGCACGCGCATTATAAGTCAAATTTATTTGCGTTTTGTCAATGAAATTGTATTTTGATTTTTAATTAAAACATCACCAATACAAATACAAATACAATTTCTGTGACAAAAGTCAAATAAGTTTCACTTACTGTGCGCGTGCACAGCACACACAGCTTTTTTTCTTTATATATATATATATATATATATATATATATATATATATATATATATATATATATATATATATATATATATATATACACACCATAATACTGAGTTAAGTTATGGTGAGTAAAAAAAGTGACAAAAACCCTCCACAGGAAAGCAAATATGCAAATACAACTGTATGCTCATCTGCATGTCTCAGGCAGGTCTGCAACCCCACCTTTCCCCATCATCACCCAGCATACAGCACTTCCACTGCAGCAAGGGATTCTGGGAAATGACATGCAAATGAGCACACAGTGTCACTTTTTGCCTCAAAAACCCTTTTTAACATGGTTCCCTATAGGCTTAAGCTTGCTGCATGGTCACAGCCTTGAGCACAGCCAGGGTTAGGGTGCATACCCAGAAAACCACCCACAGACAGCTGTTTCGACCTTAATGGGTCTCATCAGTGTGGGGTTGATTTTAACTGGGTATGCAAAAGAGTCTATGGGATAGGCTATACCATAATACTGAGTTAAGTTATGGTGAGTAAAAAAAGTGGCAAAAACCCTCCACAGGAAAGCAAATATGCAAATACAACTGTATGCTCATCTGCATGTCTCAGGCAGGTCTGCAACCCCACCTTTCCCCATCATCACCCAGCATACAGCACTTCCACTGCAGCAAGGGATTCTGGGAAATGACATGCAAATGAGCACACAGTGTCACTTTTTGCCTCAAAAACCATTTTTAACACTGTGTGCTCATTTGCATGTCATTTCCCAGAATCCCTTGCTGCAGTGGAAGTGCTGTATGCTGGGTGATGATGGGGAAAGGTGGGGTTGCAGACCTGCCTGAGACATGCAGATGAGCATACAGTTGTATTTGCATATATATATATATATATATATATATATATATATATATATATATATATATATATATATATATATATATATATATATATATATATATATATTGTATATATATATATATTATTTTTTTACATATTGTCACAACTCAGCCACGTTGTAGGATCTTTGCTCTCATATGAATGGCAGGAAATGTAAGGATCTGTTATCAGTTTTATTGTCAGAGGGCATAAAACAAAACAAAAAATAAAATGCCTAGCTCCTCTCTGGCGTGCTAACTAATATATTTATTAGTTCCTAACTATAAGTTGGAGAACTAAGCTCTTTACCAACAGTCAATGCTGTACCTATGCAAGCAACAGTACCTGTACTTTGCTTCTTACATTCTCAGGAAGTACTCCTGCCATGGAGGCAATGGTTCTGTGTCCGTGGGGTGTGAGCTCAGTCCAAAACTAGCAGCCTCTAGGGAGCAGCTTATACTTCCTTTATTAAGGCAGCAGCCCATTAATTAGTCACTAGGTGAGGACAAAGGGTTAAACCCTAAGAAGTTGCTGGGACCTAAATACCTTCCTTCGGGCACTTTGTCCTGCTACATAAGCCTGGCTGGGTGAGTAACTGCCGAAAAGGAAGGGTACACTTGGGATAATGCGTCTGCATTTCCCTTTAGCGCCAGCTCTATGTTCTATGGTAAAATGAAACATTTATACACTTAGAAACCAGTGAGTCACTCAGGTATTCCTTTCTCTGTTCTGTGCATGTACTTCAGTGGGGCATGATCCATTATAAGCATAGACTTTAGACCAAGCAAGTAGTTTTTGAGTTACTCCAGAGCCCATTTACTTGCCAAGCCCTCTTTTTGGAAAATAGAAAATCAAATTGGATCAAGTAAATGTCAAAAATGTAAATTGGGAATATAATATAATCCATTAAATATTATCATGGATGTATAGAGCCACGGGGTGGACAATGCCAGCAAAGCTAAGAATACGGATTGAGTCCCATGAGTCACTGAATCATAATGTGCATTTTATCAACAACACTTACTGCTTTATGTGTGAATCATATATCTACTGGCAGTTAATCATGCTGCCATGACACAGTACATTCAGTTAGATAAATAAGGTCTATCTAAAGTGCTAATTCAGCCAATATTATTGTACCTCAACTAACAAGTGGGTAAATATTATGTTAGTACTCATTTTATTTTTGGTCATAAGTTTTTAAATATACAGCTCAACACCGTTATAGCGCGATCCGCTACAATGCTCTAGATTTACAGTAAAAACATCTCCATTATTTTTTATTAATTTTTTAAACATTCAATACTTTATTGCTAACGGACACAAACACACAACCCTACACCATGGGGGAATTTAAAATGAATACATTTGAAAAAATCCTACTCTCCTCTACGTTCCAAAGTCTACGTACTGTAAGTGCTGTGGATGCAGCCTGATAGAAAGGCGAGAGCTGCAAATGCGGTGTTACGCCGGTGCTACCCGCAGACCAAACCCGTCCCCTGAGCTGAAGGGGGAAGTGGTAATACACGCACCCGCAGCAAAGGGAGCGTGTCCGGAGTGTGGTATGAAGCGTTGCCAGGCCAGGTGTAGTAAGGTAGACAATACTTGCCGGTACCGGTTGTAGAGATAGAGTGAATGATGCCTTGCCGAAGTCAGGGAGTGGAGAGTGGAGATAGGTCGTAGTCCAAGCCGTGTTCAAGGGGTTACCAGAGTGAACGTTGTCCAAGGAGTGCCGAGATCGAGAGACAGAGGGGGTAGTCATACAAGCCGCGTCAGAACCTGTGAAAACACTGAGAGAATCCAGAAGTACTTTCATGCAGAGACTATGTCGAGCAAAGACTGAGAGCAGAGAGGAGCTAGATAAAGCAGGAAGGTCCAATTAGGAACGGAGGCGGGACAGGAAGAGCTACAGGGAGACACTGCAGATTGGTGCAGGCATAACAGGCCAGGTGAGTCTTGTTAGTAACCTGAGTATGCCCGTGCAGTGTGCGGGGGCGGAGCCTGAGGTCCGGGGGATGGGAATAAGAGTGTGCAGACTGAGCATGCTCCGTAACTCGTGTACGCATGTGAACCGAGCCAGTGGATGGTGCAGGTGTGCGTGCAGGAGGGCGTGGGTGCGCCCGGCGCTGAGCAGAGGAATCGCCGAGGGGAGTGATCCCGCGACGGCGGCAGGGGCGGGGAGCCAAGGAGGCCGGTAAGGCAGGATTGTTTTGTGTGTCCAGGGGCTCCCTGCGGGGAGGGAGTGCTCTGTATGGGGAGCGAGGAGAACGCCGATTCTTGACAGTACCCCCCTCTTCAGGAACGGCCTCAGGACGGTCCAAGAACGGTTTCTCTGGAAACTTTTTCCTGAAGGACTTAAGAAGGAGCTTGTAGGTGTCCTGTATGTTTTTTTCAGTGGTGTGCATAAAAGTGATTTTCTTTCGGTGGACATCTCTTTGCCTACCAATGTGTTCTTATGTTCTATATAGAATCAGATGCCCTTTCCCATCATGCCCAAAACTAGGGAATATCTTGATCCAATAGAACATCATGAAACAGAATGGTACTACTCCTACTTCGTAATGTATTGGGACAAGAGGGTTTGCTATATAAACCTGTGCAACTGGGTATGTGCGGACATCACCATGAATATAAGTTACCTGTAAAGAAACCTCTGGCAGTATTTTATTAGATTTAACAAGGTGTGCAGATACCAAAGTGACCGTACTGCCAGTATCAAGCATTGCTCTTACAGACACCCAAGCCTCCTTAATTTGACACATTCTGTTTCTTTCTAACCTCCCCTGCTCTACTGCTTTAAAGCGGAAGCACAACCCGAAAAACAACCCACACAGATATAACAGTGCATTTCGTAAAAGTGCAAAGGGAAAAGTTCTGTACAGTTTTCTGAACTGCGCCAGAGGGTCTTCTCGAGTCTATTAGAGTTTTTGGGAGTGTAGTTCCCTTTATGGATTTTAAAATCCGCAAATACCTTTGCTGACTCTAGCAGTTCTTCTGGCCTTCAGACCAAGGAAGTCTTACCGGGGTTTCTGGAGTACAAGGGCTGGGGACTCAAAGCACAATCGGGTCCTGGACATCTCCTCAGCAGCAATGTGACCTTACACCAACACGACCTGCTGCTCAGCGTCTTTGGGGTCATTCAGGCTGACCCACTTCTGGCAACCCTTTCAACGATCGATGCAGGCGTACAGACATCGGGTTGAAGCCTATTTCGTGCAGAGTGTTTTAGGTCATAGAGCTACAAGCTGGAGACTTTTCTGCATCATATCGCCAAGAATGAAAACGCTTGGTCCAAATAACTACGGTGACATGTAGCCATGCTAGAACATCAACTTTCCGTGTGATGTAACTTTGAGCTTGTTTTGGCTCCAAGTCATACTGTTGTAGGCTTTTTGGGAGACACCCACCAGGTAGGGAGCAATTATTCCAGCCCATTGCTCTGCTGGCTACCCTTCTCATACTGCTGTGTGCTAAAAAATAGACAGATATGCCTCTATATCCTCATCTGGGTAATTTTCTGTAACACATGTGACTTCACCTGATAAAAAGGAATAGAGGCTGGGGCGCTCCCTTATTTATTAGGCTTGTGGTGAGGCCTATGTTGTAATGTGTAACCAAATAAGGGGTAGTGTATACTTGCCCTTGTTGTTTTCTGCAGCTGGACCTGTAGAGAAGATAAAACCCGGAATCTTCTTGTAATGACAGTAGAATCGGTGGATTGGTCAGCGCACGGGTTTTTCGCTCACAGGATGAAAAGAGAAAATGAGGGACACGTGATTAGTGTCAAGCCATACAAAACATTTAACCAGTAATATAATGTGGTTGTTTAATAAAAAATGAATAAAAAATGCTTGGATAAAAAATCTTTTAAAACACTTTGTTAAAAGACTGAATTGGGGCTTGGATGCAGATGTCTAAGTAAAAATACTTCAAAGGATAAAAAAGGTTTCTGTGGTTGGTGGTGGTGTGAGGGATGGGACATAGAAAATATAAAGGGACTGTGGGGGCCGGTGATTGGCGCGCTTGTGTGCAGCCTGCTGCCAAACACGAAAAGTGATGCTGCTTGTGCAGTAAAAAACAGTAAAAAACAGCCTGCTGTCTGGCAAAAGTGGTGATGCTTGTTTGGCAGTAATCGTTATATTTGAGTGTTTGCCAGAAGCAATGGATTCCGCCTCCTTCTGCTGGAGGTGGTATGTGGTGCTGGTAAATGAAGTAGAACGGAGTTTTCTGGTGTAGGGGTGACTGCCTACTCCTCCTTATGGAGGTGGTATGTAAGTGGCTTCTCTCCCGGGTGCCCGATTCAAAGAAAAAAGGGCCGAGACCGGTGAGTGGGTTAAGGTGAGTTTATTAAGTAATATACAGCAGAAAGAATAAAAACACTTACAATACAGCTTTGGCAATAGCCCAGCTGCAGCCTGATCATCCGATGGCACTCCTCCGACCGGTGTATCCCCCGTGACCCCCGTGACAAGTGATTGTAATCAATCAATTAACTAGCTTCTTTGACCTATAAAAAGGGAAGATCCAGGGCATCCGGCAGGAACCTGACGAAGCATCACTGCGAAACGCGTAGTTCCCTGCCGGAGCCCATTACCTGAAGGACCCAGCCAGCCTGTTGACATCCGGTAAGCCCTCCCCTTCCGGTTCCCGCCATCGGACGCGGTCACGGGGGATACACCGGTCGGAGGAGCGCCATCGGACGATCAGGCTGCAGCTGGGCTATTGCCAAAGCTGTATTGTAAGTGTTTTTATTCTTTCTGCTGTATATTACTTAATAAACTCACCTTAACCCACTCACCGGTCTCGGCCCTTTTTTCTTTGAATCGGGCACCCGGGAGAGAAGCCACTTACATACCACCTCCATAAGGAGGAGTAGGCAGTCACCCCTACACCAGAAAACTCCGTTCTACTTCATTTACCAGCACCACATACCACCTCCAGCAGAAGGAGGCGGAATCCATTGCTTCTGGCAAACACTCAAATATAACGATTACTGCCAAACAAGCATCACCACTTTTGCCAGACAGCAGGCTGTTTTTTACTGCACAAGCAGCATCACTTTTCCTGTTTGGCAGCAGGCTGCACACAAGCGCGCCAATCACCGGCCCCCACAGTCCCTTTATATTTTCTATGTCCCATCCCTCACACCACCACCAACCACAGAAACCTTTTTTATCCTTTGAAGTATTTTTACTTAGACATCTGCATCCAAGCCCCAATTCAGTCTTTTAACAAAGTGTTTTAAAAGATTTTTTATCCAAGCATTTTTTATTCATTTTTTATTAAACAACCACATTATATTACTGGTTAAATGTTTTGTATGGCTTGACACTAATCACGTGTCCCTCATTTTCTCTTTTCATCCTGTGAGCGAAAAACCCGTGCGCTGACCAATCCACCGATTCTACTGTGACTTCACCTGATGGCTGATTTGCGTGGCTTCCTCAATCAAGGAGGTCATTCTCCCTCCCAAAGTTTGAAGTTCCTGGCATAAGAAGAAGTTATCCTGTTGTTGCTCTACTCTTACGGACTGTTGTAAGGACAGCACCATCTGCTGTACCAGTATGCAGTACCTTCTGACTTTTGACAACTGCTGCAAACCCTGCATTAATGCAGCTGCATTTTTAGTTTGGCTCCGTTGTAAAATAGCTGTTTTTTCCATCTGGGCATGCTGTATTGCTCTCAAGTATTGCACCATAGTTTCCACTTATCCATGCCTTTTAGAGTGCTTACATTCTCCGTCAATTGTGGCAATTTAGCCACTTTGGATGATCTTTGCTCTCCTACAGTATGAAAGGCAGGAAATGTAAGGATCTGTGACCAGTTTTATTGTCAAAGGGCATAAGACAAAACAAAAACAAAATACCTAGCATCCATTATCACCCCTATTACACTAAGGGGGAGATTCACTGACCACTGATATGAATTATTGTTCTGCGGTCCTGCGTTAACTGCCATACAAGTAAAAGGTAGTTAATGTACTGTAGGATGGTGCTATTATCCATATTTGAGGTTAGTGGATAACAGGCTAAATGTTTTTATATAGTATTTTTTAACACACTGGAGTTTTTGACTATTTCTTGTAACATTGCATGCATTGGTTTTAACTATTATACTGACATTTTTTGTCTACACTTTTAAATGTATTGTTCATCTTAATTCATATTTATAAACTAATTCTATTTGTTACAGTATATTTTAATTGTTGTTTTTCTAACTTAAACTGAATGTCACTGATAAGCTTGAGGCTGCTACATTCATGTCACGTAATAACCTCTTTCATCCTGTTTACTCAAGATCCCTATCTATGTAGTTTTTTTCAAAATTAATTGAAAGAAATGTTTTGAGTCCATATCTTTGCCATTGGCTGAATGTACAAATAAGGTCAAGGAAAACAGGCATACAAAATAAAATAGTGCCAAGAGCTCAAAAAGGAAAAAGTACTGATTTTTTCTTAATAATAATTGTTTCAAAACTAGAGAGAGAGCCTACAGTATATTGCATGTAATGTCTTTCATTGCACAATTATTAATATTTTTTGACATTTAGATTTTTGTGTTTAGAACACAAGCATGTAATATTCAGAGCACATTTCCTTCTTTTGATACAGTTTTTAAATATAGCCATAAACACGGGAATTTTAGAAAATATTTGTGTCATAGGTATGTCAATAATCACATCTTTTTTATATGTAAAGAAAGGCATAATGGTATTTACCAGGTTTCCATGATAGATTGTGATGGTTAAATTATTAGGTCAGCCTATCAGTATTTAACTAGTTATTAATTATTCCTATATCCAAGTTTGAAACTGCCTGAGATAAGAAGTTTCTATTTTGAGAAGTTTTGTGTTGATTTGAACTTTAATGTTAAAGCTCATAATATGATTATGGGGTCAACAATTGTGTGAAACATGTAGTAGACTAAGGGCATCATGCAGTAAGCATCGAAAAAATGCATTAGCCAGTTTAGCAATTAGGCATGTTTTTGGCGTGTTAAACTGGCTGTATGCTGTAAGGGGCGAATCCCTGGTGAAAGAATGCGCCACCACCATTTGATGAAATGGCGTGTAACCGGTGGCGAGACGGCTGCCTGGCGAGAAACTGCCGAGAAGCCGTCCCCTGCCGAGTTGTGTTTGCAGCAGAGAGAGATCCGCTGCTCTCTCGGCGCAAACATCAGCACATTAAAAATTATTTTTTAAACCATTTTTATTCATAGTGTACATGTGCAGGGGGTCTCCGGAGCTGAACCGCATTGGTTTCAGGTCCGGGGACCCCCTTCTTCCCGAGATACAGGCCCCTTTATGAGGTGCTGGTATCCCTCTGCATTTAAAGGTCCCGATCACGTGACCGCGGAATGTAAACAAAGCAGAGGGATACCGGCACCCCATAAAGGGGCCTGTATCTCGGGAAGCAGGGGGTCCCCGGACCTAAAACCACAGCGGTTCAGCTCCGGAGACCCTCTGCACATCTACACTATGAATAAAACACACATATCAATAAAGACTCGTTCCTTACCTTTGCGGGTATCTGCTATGGTAGCGAAGCAGCACGAATATTTATTTAATAATACTGTACAGTGAGCAGGGGGTCCCCCGAGCTGAACCGCATAGCTTTGTGGACCAGGGACCCCCTGCTTCCCAAGTTACAGGCCCCGGTATGTGTGATCGGGTGGGCAGTGTCGCCGCCATGATTATAGCGTCCCATACGCTACGTGCCCGCAATAAACATGGCGTCCACACTGTAACCGATACCCAAAACCGGGGCCTGTAACTCGGGAAGCAGGGGGTCTCTGAGCCACAAATCAATGCGGTTCAGCTCAGGGGGCCCCCTGCTCCCGCACAATATTATTAAAATACATTAATGCTGCTTCATTACCATAGCGGATAGCCGCTAAGGCAATGAAGGGGTTAACGCATAATAGCATGTTTATTGGGGACAAATGCCCCAAATAAACATAGCAGCAATACACAACATACAATACAGTAATGAGCAACATTACTATTATCCACAAATGGATAATAGTGCAGTTGTCCATTTAAAATACATACAGCACAATAAAGACATTAAATACATATAGCACTCACCCATGTGCGGCTGCCACGATGAAGGCCATCCTCATCTTCATCCTGCCCATGCCCCATCCACTTCTGCAAAACAGACACAATAATTAAAACATCCAATGTAATGTCCCCTAACCCCTTGATCACCATAGCGGTTATTAACCGCTACAGTCATTAAGGGGTTAACCCACCATCACCCACATACCTCCCCCACTAACCCCCCCCCCACACCCTGAGGCCTAACCACCCTCACGCACTACCCACAAGGGAGTCCTACCACATACCCTTAAGGCCAATACCCCCTCCCCCCAGCACATACAGTACAATAATATGCCAAATAACTATTATCCACATAGGGATAATACATTATTTGGCCATTATTAAACACATTAAATACCATAGTAAAATAAAGAAAATTCTACTAACCTCATCAATAAGAAGGCCCCGTCGCCAGCATCATCATTCTGTTCCGTTGCCAAAATAATAAATAGCCAATACATTTCAATGACATTCACATACCAATGAACCCCTTAATCACCTTATCGGTTACTAACCTCAAAGGTAATGAAGGGGTGAAGCCATCCTGCAATGGCAACACCACTTATCCATAACATCCTCAATGAATTAAAAAGCAATTTCCTAAACAAATCTCATGTAATCATTCAATCTAAAGCCTCAAATGCCACTTAAAACATTGCATTTACATTGTATACATGTAGCATAAAATGTAAGCTACATGTACACGCTGCAAATCAATGTTAACAATACAATAATCCAACTAAAATAGCATTACATCACAAAAAGTATACTATTTTATCCAATAAAGTCACCATCAATCAATTAACATACATGAATTACATCCCTAAACAATTAAAATAGCATCCATACCAATTACACAATTAACTATAGCAACCGTTACAGAGAACAAGATAGCATCATACAAAAAAGGACACCAAAAATTACAATATACTAAAGCAAGCCTCACCATTAACTACAGTACAGCATAGAAGCCAAAAAATTACATCTCTCTAATAATAAAATACATTTAGCACACATCTATGCATAGCAGCATAGCCACAAACATTTCCAATACAGTAAATCAAGCTTTAACAACACTGTCATTTCTTTCCCTGTATGTATATATCTCTCTAGACATACATACATACAGTGGCAAGCAATGATGTGCATAAAAAAAAAAAAATACATGAAAAAGCAAAAAAAAAAACACATTTACATTAAATACATTTCTTTATTTAACTTACCATTACTTGACCCATTCACCGACTCCCGTTGATCAGCTTACTCACGAACCAATCCACGAACAGGAACCCATAAAATAAAAAAACATAAAATAATAAACATTAAAATAATAAAACACGGCAATCCAGGGGTCTTGTAGTTGTAATCCATCTTCATCTGTATTCTTCTATCTTCTTTCAGAGTCTTCTCCCCGTCTGGTGCCACGCCCTGGTCTTCTTTCTTCAGTAGGAGGTCCTTCCTCCTCGGCGTCTTGCTTCAAAATGAGACGACATAGGCTTTTAAAGGCCTATGACATCACAGTTTCGTCATATGGTTCCCACGGCCCTGATTGGGCCGTGAAAACCATGTGTTTTGGCCGATAAAAAAAAATGATGACGTCACTTAAAGGCAATGAGAGCACAGCCAATCAGAATGCCTTTGCTTCAATTGCCTTTAAGATGACGTCATTAAAAGAAACATGGTCGGCCTCACATGGTACGGCAGCCAATCAGAGCGTGGGAAGTCTATCCCTACTCTGATTGGTTCTAGTACCATGTGACAGGCTTTCAATGTCGTCATATCCGTTCTTCCCCAAGCCTCTGTCACATGGTCTACTAGAGCCAATCAGAGTACGGATGGAGTTCCCACGCTCTGATTGGCTGCCGTACCATGTGAGGCCGGCCATGTTTTTTTTTTAATGACGTCATCTTAAAGGCAATTGAAGCAAAGCCATTCTGATTGGCATTTTTTTATTTTAAAAGGACACATGCACTATTATCCATTTGTAGATAATAGTCATTGTGCCCCTTACTGTATTGTATGTTAGGGGGGTATAGGTGTTGTTGGGGTCATATATATATATTTATATATATATTTATTTAGTTAGTGTGGGGCTGTTGTGTGTTTTTTTTTTATTGTGGGTAGCGGGGGTGGGTGAAGGGGGTATTAGCCCCAACGGTGGTTTGTTTAGGGCTTGCGGGTGGGTAGCGGGAGGTCTTAACCCCTTCATGACCGTAGCGGTATTAACCGCGACGGTCGTGAAGGGGTTAAGTGCACCCGCAACCCCCCGCAAGCCTTAAACAAACAACAAGGGCCAAATACCCCCTTCACCCACCCCCGCTACCCACAATAAACCTGGCACGGCTCTTTAACCCCTTCATTACCTTAGCGGTTAACCGCTAAGGTAATGAAGTGGGCTTTAAATGCATTTTTCCTGCCTCGGATGCATGCCGGGGGGGTCTGGTGCTGGTATTAATGGTATCAGCTCTGGAGACCCCCGGCATCAATCCCAGCCAGAGAAAGGGCCAGAAATTTTTCTAAGTGCCGATCCGCCACTCATCCGCTGCCTCTCAGCAGCAACTTGCCATCTTTTTCTTGCGTGGCTAATTCGCCAGAAAAAAACGCCATTCTAGAGTGGCGAATAGCTCCGCTTAGATACCCGCCACTACTAGAATACAGCGTGGCGGAAAATGTTTCATTTTTAGGCGGAAAGTGCATTCTCGCCTCGCCACCGGCGGAAAAAAAAAAGCGCCAGCCAAACTGGCGTTTTTTTTAATCTCGCCACTTTCTCGCCCCTTACTGAATACGGATAGGCTTTTTTGGCGGGAAAGTGGCGAGAAGTGCCTTTCCGCCACTTACTGCATGATGCCCTAAGGCCCTTATTCTGTAAGTTATGAGAAGTGCAGATTACGTGAAAAGCCCCACTGACTTATCTGCACATCATCTGAGCATATCACACCTTACAGCAGTGTTTCCCAAACAGGGCGCCGCGGCTTGGCTAGAGGGGCGCCGCGATCAGGGCCGCCAGCAGCGGGAAACAAGGGCTGCTAGCTAATTAAAAAAAAAAAAAAAAACCTCTGAGGGGAAGCAGAGGACCGGTCACGTGACCGCTCCCATCCAATGGGGCTGCAGCATACCCGGCATTGCAACTACAGAGCCACCAGACAGAGGCAGCACCAAGGTGTGTGTGTGTGTGTGTATGTGTGTGTGTGTGTGTGTGTGTGTGTACAGAGCCACCAGACAGAGGCAGCACCAAGGTGTGTGTGTGTGTGTGTGTGTGTGTGTGTGTGTGTGTGTGTGTGTGTGTGTGTGTGTGTGTGTGTGTGTGTGTGTGTGTGTGTGTGTGTGTGTGTGTGTGTGTGTGTGTGTGTGTAAAACAGGCTGCAGTGTGTGTGTGTGTGTGTGTGTGTGTGTGTGTGTGTGTGTGTGTGTGTGTGTGTGTGTGTGTGTGTGTGTGTGTAAAACAGGCTGCAGTGTGTGAGTGTGTGTGTGTGTGTGTGTGTGTGTGTGTGTGTGTGTGTGTGAGAAAAACGGGCTGCAGGGAGGGGGTGTGTGTATATATGTATATATGTGTGGTGTGTGTGTATATATGTATATATGTGTGGGGTGTGTGTGTATATATATATATATATATGTGTGTGTGCGTGTGAATATATTTATCAAAGTTGCACACAGTGATACCCGCCTCCCAAGCGCGCTTGCTGTCTCCTCTGCCAAGACAGCAAAAAGCTCCTGGTAGAGCAAGCGGCAGCAAGCAAGACAGAGCAGCAGCACCTAAGCGCTTACTATGTCCCAGGCCGGAGGAACTATAGCCGCGCTGATTACAGATGCAGGGGCTTTGTGCATCTGTTCAGCCCAGCTCAGCGACGCTGAGTGCCCGACGCTGAGAGAGGGAGGCCCGGAGCGGACGCTGGAGGAGCTGGAGGAGCAGCACCGGGAGACAGATGTCTCCCAGCAGCACTGCAGCCTCACACCCCCCCCCTCCCTCCCCGCAGCACACCGGCCCTCCCTCCCCGCAGCACACCGGCCCTCCCTGCACGTGGCACAGGCCACCGCAGCACTGACCTCCCCCGTGCAGGGACCGGGCCGTTCAGCCATACCCCCCCTCCACCCCCCCGTATCTGTGTGTATTTATTTGTGTGTGTGTGTGTGTGTATCTACATCTGTGTGTGTGTATCTGTGTATATTTATTTATGTGTTTGTGTGTGTGTGTATTTATTTGTGTGTGTGTGTGTGTGTATTTGTGTGTGTGTGTGTGTGTATTTATGTGTGTATTTATTTGTATGTGTGTGTGTCTGTGCAGGGAGCTGCCTGCACGGATCTCCTGCCTTTCCTCCCTCCCTGAGAGAGAGAGAGAAAGAGAGAGAGAGAGAGAGAGAGTGTCTGTCTGAGAGAGTGAGAGAGAGAGTGTCTGTCTGAGAGAGTGAGAGTGTCTGTCTGAGAGAGTGAGAGTGTCTGTCTAAGAGAGTGAGAGTGTCTGTCTGAGAGAGTGAGAGTGTCTGTCTGAGAGAGTGAGTGTCTGTCTGAGAGAGTGAGTGTCTGTCTGAGAGAGTGAGAGCGTCTGTCTGAGAGAGTGAGAGTGTCTGTCTGAGAGAGTGAGAGTGTCTGTCTGTGAGAGAGAGTGTCTGTCTGTGAGAGAGAGTGTCCGTCTGTGAGAGAGTGTCCGTCTGTGAGAGAGTGTCCGTCTGTGAGAGAGAGTGTCCGTCTGTGAGAGAGAGTGTCCGTCTGTGAGAGAGAGTGTCCGTCTGTGAGAGAGAGTGTCCGTCTGTGAGAGAGAGTGTCCGTCTGTGAGAGTGTCCGTCTGTCTGTGAGAGAGAGTGTCTGTCTGTGAGAGAGAGTGTCTGTCTGTGAGAGAGAGTGTCTGTCTGTGCGAGAGAGTGTCTGTCTGTGCGAGAGAGTGTCTGTCTGTGTGTGTGTCTGAGAGAGAGAGAGGTCAGAGAGAGAGAGAGGTCAGAGAGAGAGAGAGAGGTCAGAGAGAGAGAGAGAGAGTGAGGTCAGAGAGAGAGAGAGACAGTGAGGTCAGAGAGAGAGAGAGACAGTGAGGTCAGAGAGAGAGAGAGAGAGACAGTGAGGTCAGAGAGAGAGAGAGAGACAGTGAGGTCAGAGAGAGAGAGAGAGACAGTGAGGTCAGAGAGAGAGAGAGAGACAGTGAGGTCAGAGAGAGAGAGAGTGATGTCAGAGAGAGAGAGAGAGTGAGGTCAGAGAGAGAGAGAGAGAGTGAGGTCAGAGAGAGAGAGAGAGTGAGGTCAGAGAGAGAGAGAGTGATGTCAGAGAGAGAGAGAGAGAGAGAGAGTGAGGTCAGAGAGAGAGAGAGAGTGAGGTCAGAGAGAGAGAGAGAGGGAGGTCAGAGAGAGAGAGAGAGGGAGGTCAGAGAGAGTGTGAGGTCAGAGAGAGAGAGTGTGAGGTCAGAGAGAGTGAGAGTGTGTGAGAGAGAGTGAGAGTGTCTGAGAGAGAGAGAGGGGTCAGAGAGAGAGAGAGAGAGTGAGGAGAGAGAGAGAGTGTCTGTCTGTGCGAGAGAGTGTCTGTCTGTGTGTGTGTCTGAGAGAGAGAGGTCTGAGAGAGAGAGAGTTCTGAGAGAGAGAGAGAGTGAGGTCAGAGAGAGTGCGGTCAGAGAGAGAGAGAGAGAGTGAGGTCAGAGAGAGAGAGAGAGTGAGGTCAGAGAGAGAGAGAGAGACAGTGAGGTCAGAGAGAGAGAGAGAGAGACAGTGAGGTCAGAGAGAGAGAGAGAGAGACAGTGAGGTCAGAGAGAGAGAGAGAGTGAGGTCAGAGAGAGTGAGAGTGTGTGAGAGAGAGTGAGAGTGTCTGAGAGAGACACCAACTGCGCACTGCAACTGTTAGGTATGTATATACACCTTTGTTTTTACTTTGGGCGCCGCATAAAAATCCCGATCACCTTGGGGAGCCTTGAAAAAATTCTGATTGCCTTGGGGAGCCTTGAACCAAAAAAGTTTGGGAACCACTGCCTTACAGAATAAAGGCCTGAGTATTTGCATGTTTTAAGAAAATTCCCCAAACCTATTAGAAAGTTATAGAATCTATAGTAGTTGATTGATACCTCTTTTACCAGAATCTGATATCTAAGTATTTAATTATTTTTTTTTACGATCGTTTGTAAACAGGGGAGCTGACATATCGGAGGCATTTGATTTCCTTTTATCTGACGTCACTGTGTGCACACACAACCCCCAACCCTCTACACCCACCCATTATCCTTATTGACTCTCTGAGAAGAGGGTGTAGGATTAGGCTACAAGACTTACTTAATTGATAAGCACACACTTTTCGTAGGCCTTAAAAAATATAGAATACTGCATTGCCTTAATTTCCAAAGGAACAAAGGCAGCTAAACATTTGCTCTAGTTGCATTTACTTAAAGAAGCCAAATAGTTTGTTAGAAAATGTTGTTTTCTGTCCCCTGTCAGGGATTGAACATTTTAAAGGAAAATTCCCTTATACAGTACAACATTCTTGGCTTCCACACAAAAATGCAATCTTCATTCAAAATATTCTTAATTCATAAGATTGGGGGGAAGGGTTTGAGAATTTTATTTTAAAACGGTTGGATAGCCCAATTATAATGTAATTGAGGTACAAAGATTGGAAATCCCTCGTGGCTTATTTCCTGGGGGATTCCAATACCCAAAATAATTGGGGAGGTATCCAGAGGAATTGGTAAGCTGCGATTTTGTAAACCCCTTTATTGACATTGAGGTTAACAAGGCTCTCAATGAGACGACCTATCAGAAATAATTTAATTAAAATATATATTTATTAGACCTCAGAGCTCAAAATATAAGATCTGCTACAATATACAAAATATTTGTATTGATTTAATGCCTGAACATTCTATAATATCTTTCTTAAAGCTGGATTTGAATATAGTAATTAGTTTTCCTCATGTGGTTTTGTTTCAGGAAGCTATTCCAACAGACAGAAAGTTAGACTGAAGTCAAGGGAAAAGTTATATAGTTCACTTTGAATGCAATAAATGACAATTATTAAATAGGATTATTTTTTTTATATATTGTAGAAATTGTTGATAAAATCATTCTTCTTTGGTTTGAGCAGTTTCTTTCTTTTTCCTTTTTTCAGTTTGTTGCCCAGCCTAATTGTCAGCAGCTGCTTGCATCCCGCTGGTATGATGAATTTCCTGGCTGGAGGAGACGGCACTGGGCTGTAAAGATGGTGACATGTGTAATAGTCGGACTCCTTTTCCCGGTCTTCTCTGTGTGCTACCTTATAGCTCCGAAAAGCACATTTGGACTCTTTATCCGAAAGCCTTTTATCAAATTCATCTGCCACACTGCATCATACTTGACATTTCTGTTCCTTCTGCTGCTCGCTTCTCAACACATCAACAAGACAGAGTTACAAGGACCAGCACCAACTATTGTCGAGTGGATGATATTGCCGTGGGTTTTGGGTAAATGCCTTACTAAACAAAATACAGTCCAACAGGCTGAATGCATAAACAGTTTTGCAATCCTATATGGGCAAGAAAACACCTGAGGGTATTGGTTTTACTATTAAGACAATAGCCGGTAGTTACTAAATGTTGGAAACCCTGTGGTTTGGACAGTGCCAAAGTATATAAAGTTAATATATGCAAACAACCAATAGGGAAAAAAGTGCTAATATTGCACTTAAGTGCATATTTTTTAATACAGACCTCCAACTCAAATAGATGGTTAGAAACTCTAAGGTCTATGTTCAATAAAGGGTGCTGTGCTTTAGCATGCCCTTTCTCCCATTTAAATGAATGTGAGTTGACAGGGTAAAGCTTAGCACCGTTTAGTGTATATGGGTCAAAAAGAGATATGTATCTCCTTAATTATATTTTTTCCTTAGAAGTAATCCAAAATGTTTCAGTTGCATCAATCAGGTCAAATTAAATTGTAAGAAAATGTGCATATTTTTACATATGGCAATTATGTCTTTGCTGTATTGCCGATATGATACATATTCTTCCTCTAGGTCCCATGATCTATTCTTTAAAGATCATTCTCCATGTCAAGGAAGCTCTTAGCTGCACTCAAACACATGGCACTCAGAGGTTCCCTGACATGCAGAAGGGAATTCATAGTGTATTAAATAGGGAGCATAGTTTCGAACAGCATAATGAGATTTGTCAATCTACAATACAGTACATATAGATATAGCACAAGTTACTGTGTCCATACCAGAGCAAGCTGTGTGACCTTGGCTACAATGACGTCATAGGATTATTGCTATTGGGGATTCAGATCTGGCAGAATGGACCCCCGCAGAGATGTTGCAGGAGGCACTGTCATTTGCATGTATGCGCATACTCAGGTTTGCCCCATTGCATTAAACAATGTTAAAAAAGTAAGCATTACACAAAATTAATCCTACAGTATGAAGTCCTATCATGCTGCCAAGGACACATAGAGACTGCTACTGTAAGGTTCTCAATCATGCCACTTACATACAGTATTAGCTATTTTAATGTTAACTTGTCCATTATAATGCCATAGCTACAGCATATAAAAACTAAACGTAAGCCATTAGTAAATAATTAATTCATCGAAGGTCTGTCAGCCTTTTTGTCTAGTTGTCAACTTAAATGGTATTATTAATACATGATGCATCGTGTTCTGATTAGGCTGAACTGTTTACACTGACAGCGACGTGAGAAAATGTCTGCAACAATGATTTATCCAATTACATTTAAAGCATAATCTTTGAAAAAAAATTGATTTTTTTGTGTTATAGTAACCATTTTTGTAGAATATATATATATCTCCTAGGTTTTGATTTCCAGGGCTTGATATTTCTCACAGATTGTTGATTTAAGGAACTCATCAAGAGAGCCACCTGAAAAAAACAGGTTTTTATTAGAGTCAAAGAAATACTGTATAATGTATCATGTTATTTATTTTATTTATTTATAAAATGTTTTACCATGAAGTAATACTTTGAGAGTTACCTCTCGTTTTCAAGTATGTCCTGGGTATAGAGTTATGATGACAAATACATGGTTACAAATACATAGTTAAATTAAGTGAACAGGGTTATACTTTATATACAAGACATTGCATGCACAGTTAAAGATAATACAGTATATTCTAAAGGTGTATGTAACAGTTACAGACTTGATTAAAATGTGAGACAGCTTTAGTTTTGAAAGAACTTGTGGTGGCTGTGAGAGTCTCCAGTAGATTGTGCCAGTTGTGGGTTGCACGGTTATAAAACTGTAGGAGATAATTATGGGGACTATGAGAAATAACTTACTAAGAGTAGTAGATGGACTGTATGAACAGGCACCTAGCAGCACCGGTAAATAACATAAACCACAAGGAGACCTAACTGATTTTCAAAAGTATAGGGGAAAAAATTTAACATTAAGTACAGTAGGGAATTTGATAAAGTAATTATTAAAAATGGACAGCGTGTCAAATTGGGTTTATCTAATTTAAATTTCTATGTGAAACCTAACTGTGAACACTATGCTGTTACTACTGCTTCTTGTTCAAGATTCAGACCTTGGTGAGAGTCAGAATGACTGTATTCCAACTCCAACTAAAGCAGTTGAAGCCTTATTGAATAACTGGTTAATAGTAACAGGATATCACTTAGTCCTTAGACCTGAGCCCCATTGTTCAGGAGGCTGGAGTGATGGTTGTCCCAGCCCTCCAGCTCTAGCAGTGACACTGAACTCAGACATATTTGCTCAACCAGTACACCTCCATAGTTGTTCCTAATTAACCTAACACAGACATTGCTATTTATAGCCTAGTCTAAAGCCACGCTCCTTAGCTAAGATTGTCCAGATTCTACTGAGGAGACATTGTCCCCTTGTACTGAGGAATTAAAACATTGGAGTCCTAATAGTTGACCACTTATGTTTCTATGAGACCATCACCTAGAGTAATCAAACGCATTTAAAACACAGTTTAAATATATATATATATATATATATATATATATATATATATATATATATATATATATGTAACCCTTCTATGGTACCCCACCCGACATGAGATTGGGGGGTACACTCCTTCTGGTCACTCTGAGTGGTCTGGGTGCTGTGACCTGCTGGTAAACAGGAGGGCTGAGGGCTCCGCGGTGTTGTGGGGAGAAACAGGACAGGGACAGGAGGTGGTGTGGGACAGGGTACCTTGCTCTCTCTGGGTGGTGCAGTGCCTCCAGCCAGTAGGGATCCCCTGGGGTCTCCAGAGGAGAGACCCCCACTGACACTCCATTCTCCTCACACCAGGAACAGTGATACACACACAGCAGCTTCTTTCTGTGGTTCTTTATTCAGAGCAGCATACACAGCATACAGCAGAACATCATAGGCCTGATCTGGCTCTCTGCTTTTCTGCTCATGGCAGTTTACTTCCCCTCCCTCCTCACCCAGGTGGGGCAGGAGGGAGAGAACTCTTCTTGGCTTGCTATCTCTCTGAAGACTCCTGATCACTAACTGAATTTGGGAATATGTCTCAATTTGAATATCCTCAGGGAGTGTTTCTAGCTTTGAATCATTACAACTCAAAGCTGGATACCGATTGGCTCACACATACATCAGGGGGTGTTCCAACCCATATCCACCCTTTGGATTAACACATTCAAATGTTGCTTAGGTCTGCCCCTGAATATTGCTACATACTCAGAGCTGAAATGCAAAACAGACCAACTGGAGGAATTAACCTTTCCACTGCCTGTTCTAACAGGACTGACAGAGGAAAGGCCCAGAATTAGCTATAGCTGCCGAAGGCCAGGCTATATATATATATATATATATATATATATATATATATACATATATATATATATATATATATATATATATATACATACAATGATTGTAACATCGCCAGAAGAAGAGATCAGTGTATCTCGAAAGCTCGCACAAATAAAAGCATTTCGTTAGCCACAGAACGGTATCATCTATTTATTTTTTTATTATTGAAGCTCGGCTAACACGGTACTGATACCTCATATATATATATATATATATATATATATATATATATATATATATATATATATATATATATATATATATACTAGCTGAGAGACCCGGCGTTGCCCGGGATGTAATGTTCCCGTTCCTCTCTCTCCTCCCCCCTCTCTCTGTTTGTCCCCCATTCACATCAATCCAGTCCCCCCCCCTCCCTCCCTCCTTTACAGCTTCATGTAGCGTGTGTGCGTCAGTCACTGTGTGTTTGCTCGCGCGTCAGTGAGTCTGAGGCAGAAACACAAACACACACAGACTGACTGACGCACACACAGTCAGTGTGTGCCTCAGTCAGTGTGTGCGTGCGTCAGTCAGGCTTTGTGTGCGCGTCAGTCAGTGTGTGCGTGCGTGCGGCAGTCAGTCAGTGTGTGCGCGCGGGGCGTCAAAGGCAGGGGGGGGCGTCAAAGGGAGGGGGGGGGCGTCAAAGGGAGGGGGGGGCGTCAAAGGGAGGGGGGGGCGTCAAAGGGAGGGGGGGGCGTCAAAGGGAGGGGGGGGGCGTCAAAGGGAGGGGGGGGGCGTCAAAGGGAGGGGGGGGCGTCAAAGGGAGGGGGGGGGCGTCAAAGGGAGGGGGGGGGGCGTCAAAGGGAGGGGGGGGGGCGTCAAAGGGAGGGGGGGGGGCGTCAAAGGGAGGGGGGGGCGTCAAAGGGAGGGGGGGCGTCAAAGGGAGGGGGGGGCGTCAAAGGGAGGGGGGGGGCGTCAAAGGGAGGGGGGGGGCGTCAAAGGGAGGGGGGGGGCGTCAAAGGGAGGGGGGGGGCGTCAAAGGGAGGGGGGGGGCGTCAAAGGGAGGGGGGGGGGCGTCAAAGGGAGGGGGGGGGGCGTCAAAGGGAGGGGGGGGGCGTCAAAGGGAGGGGGGGGGCGTCAAAGGGAGGGGGGGGGCGTCAAAGGGAGAGGGGGGGGGGCGTCAAAGGGAGAGGGGGGGGGCGTCAAAGGGAGAGGGGGGGGGGCGTCAAAGGGAGAGGGGGGGGCGTCAAAGGGAGGGGGGGGGGCGTCAAAGGGAGGGGGGG
The DNA here is from genome assembly GCF_040206685.1 of Ascaphus truei. NCBI lineage: Eukaryota > Metazoa > Chordata > Amphibia > Anura > Ascaphidae > Ascaphus > Ascaphus truei. The sequence continues at coordinate 360,165,154 of NC_134485.1, forward strand.
GGGCGTCAAAGGGAGGGGGGGGGCGTCAAAGGGAGGGGGGGGCGTCAAAGGGAGGGGGGGGGGCGTCAAAGGGAGGGGGGGGGCGTCAAAGGGAGGGGGGGGCGCCTCAAAGGCATGGATTCCTCCCCCTGCATTTCCTGCAGTGGACAGGAGGGGGGGGGCAGTGGACAGGAGGGGGGGGGCAGTGGACAGGAGGGGGGGGGCAGTGACAGGAGGGGGGGGCAGTGGACAGGAGGGGGGGGGCAGTGGACAGGAGGGGGGGGCAGTGGACAGGAGGGGGGGGCAGTGGACAGGAGGGGGGGGCAGTGGACAGGAGGGAGGGGGCAGTGGACAGGAGGGGGGGGGGCAGTGGACAGGAGGGGGGGGGGCAGTGGACAGGAGGGGGGGGGCAGTGGACAGGAGGGGGGGGGCAGTGGACAGGAGGGGGGGGGCAGTGGACAGGAGGGGGGGGCAGTGGACAGGAGGGGGGGGGCAGTGGACAGGAGGGGGGGGGCAGTGGACAGGAGGGGGGGGCAGTGGACAGGAGGGGGGGGCAGTGGACAGGAGGGGGGGGCAGTGGACAGGAGGGGGGGGGGCAGTGGACAGGAGGGGGGGCAGTGGACAGGAGGGGGGGGCAGTGGACAGGAGGGGGGGGCAGTGGACAGGAGGGGGGGGGCAGTGGACAGGAGGGGGGGGCAGTGGACAGGAGGGGGGGCAGTGGACAGGAGGGGGGGGGCAGTGGACAGGAGGGGGGGGCAGTGGACAGGAGGGGGGGGCAGTGGACAGGAGGGGGGGGGCAGTGGACAGGAGGGGGGGGGGCAGTGGACAGGAGGGGGGGGCAGTGGACAGGAGGGGGGGGGGGCAGTGGACAGGAGGGGGGGGGCAGTGGACAGGAGGGAGGGGGGCAGTGGGACAGGAGGGAGGGGGCAGTGGACAGGAGGGGGGGGCAGTGGACAGGAGGGGGGCAGTGGACAGGAGGGGGGACAGGAGAGGGGACGCAGTGGACAGGAGGGGGACGCAGTGGACAGGAGGGGGGACGCAGTGGACAGGAGGGGGGCAGTGGACAGGAGGGGGGGGGCAGTGGACAGGAGGGGGGGCAGTGGACAGGAGGGGGGGGGCAGTGGACAGGAGGGGGGGGCAGTGGACAGGAGGGGGGGGGGCAGTGGACAGGAGGGGGGGGGGGGCAGTGGACAGGAGGGGGGACAGGAGGGGGACGCAGTGGACAGGAGGGGGGACGCAGTGGACAGGAGGGGGGGGGCAGTGGACAGGAGGGGGGGGCAGTGGATAGGAGGGGGGGGCAGGTGGACAGTGACACACACACACACACACACACACACACACACACACACACACACACACACACACACCTCAGTTGATGCGCCCTTTCTTTAGTTCCGTTTGGCCGGAGGTGGGGAGCGACACCTACCTGTACTTCCGGGCGCCGCCACCGTCTGACTCGGCGCCGCGAGGGAGGAAGGGGGTCCGCCATCTTACTTGCCGCGTGGCAGCTGCGGGAAGTGAGGTGATTTGGAGCGGGGAGAGGTGATTTGGAGCGGGGAGAGGTGATGCCGCTGGGGAGGGGGAAGAGGTGATGCCGCTGGGGAGGGGGAAGAGGTGATGCCGCTGGGGAGGGGGAAGAGGTGATGCCGCTGGGGAGGGGGAAGAGGTGATGCCGCTGGGGAGGGGGAAGAGGTGATGCCGCTGGGGAGGGGGAAGAGGTGATGCCGCTGGGGAGGGGGAAAAGGTGATTTGGAGAGAGGTGTGTGTGTGTGTGTGTGTGTGTGTGTGTGTGTGTGTGTGTGTGTGTGTGTGTGTGTGTGTGTGTGTGTGTGTGTGTGTGTGATTTATTTTTTTGGACCTTTGGCCCGTCACTCCGCCTCAGGCCAATGAGAGGTGTGGGGGGCGGGCCAAGGGGGTGGTGTGAGTGTGTGAGGCCAATGAGAGGTGTGCGGGGGCGGGCGGGCCAAGGGACCAATGAGATTGCCGCTAGGGACACCGGACATCCAGCAGGCAGGCATGCATGCATGCATGCAGGCAGGCAGGCAGGCAAACATACAGTGCTTTCACTAATATAGTATAAGATATACAGTGTTCGACAAACCTATACATTTGCACGCCCCGGGCGAGTGGATTTAACATCGTGGCGAGCTCCTATTGGCCCAAGCAGTGCATGTGTGGTACTAGGTGGCGAGTAGATTTTTTTGTTCGGCGAGTAGATTTTTTGGTGATTTGTCGACCACTGTGTATATATATATATGTATATATATATATATATATATATATATATATATATATATATATATATATATATATATATATATATGTATATATATATGTATATATATATATATATGAAAAAAAATCACACTCAGTTGGCACACTGTAAACAAGAGAAAAAATGCTGATGCTTGTCCCATATGCACATGTATACAAATAGGTTTTACCAGATTGGAGTCCGGGAAAAACGAGACAGCACACAGTCTTGTAAATCCAAAAGAACTATATTCAGTTTAACATGGCACCACATCCAACGTTTCGATCATCTAAACGTGACCTTCCTCAGGGACGTGCAATAAGTGAATGCTAATAAACCCCCTTATATATCTACACCAATCAAAATAAAACAAACTCACCCATGTAAGGGCAAGATTGCCCGCGAAAACCGCGCCGCTGTGACCCGCAGGCATGTGTTGGAACGCATCGCCATCTTGGATATATTAATTAGGCTTCTCATGAGAGGCTACGGTGGCCTGTATAGCACATAGAGCAAAACATAGTGACGGTTCGTGCATGCGCGAACCTCACAATGCCCAGTGATGGATGCAGAAGGCTGCGCATATGGATCCTGATGTACTTACTTATATCCCCATAGCGCGCATAGGCGCGCATGCGCATTGATGTAATCCCGAAAAGTGTCTATGTCTACATGACACTGCGCATACTTGATCAGTTAAAGAGACCAGAAACGACTGGGGCAACACTGTACAAGCTCTACCATGTTAGTACAGCACATACATGGATTAAAAATGCTAATATACCCATGACTACAAGAGAATGGATTATAATTCACTGATGTAGCAAACCTAAATTTTAACTATGATGGCGCGCTCCAATACATACGTGACCCAAAAGTAATATAATACTGAACTAACATTAAAAATGTGTGTACTATATTACAATGAATGCTGTTATTGCTCAACTATAGTAAATACTATAATTACATTGACCAATAAGTCTAAAATCGGCAATGTGATACAATACAGAGTCAAAACATTCTATTTGAAAATAGATGGACCACAAGGCATAAGAAGTGTTAGTCTAACATTTGACAATCTAATAGACATGAGTAGATCCCACTGGAGCAACGATCAAAATCGAACTCCATCAACTATCTCCGTCCTATAACAACATATCACTGACATGTAGTAACAACATGTTAGACATACCACAATAACAAATGCACCATATTGTTGCATGCATCAAAATCCCAAAGTGGAGCAATATCAACAAACTCAGTGCAATAACCTTCACCCTGGAGTGACCGCGTGAGGAAAACATAACAAGGACCACACAATTAAATAACACAAAATGGAAAAAGCAAAAAGTACTGATACAGAAAAAAAAATTCTTCATCAACCACAAAAATCAGATAGTAATAAAAAGTTCATTATTACAAAAAACACCCTAAAGAAAAATCTTCGTTCAGGCCAAAAGGTGCCATTGTCTTCAGATTGAAGATATGCCTCGCTTCACTATGCAGTAGAAGTCTGTTCCTATCGCCCCCTCGTGCGGGCGCTTGGATCTGCATGATAGGCATGCATCTAAACGTTGCCAAAGAGTGTTTATAGTCCCTAAAATGTTTGGCAACAGGGAGGCATTTAAACTCCAAATAATTGGCATCTGTTGTTAAAGCTTTTCGAATTGTGGAACGATGTATTGCAATGCGTTCTTTTAGCATTCGCACAGTTTTCCCGATATAGAGTAAACCACATGGGCATTTTATCAGATATATGACAAATTTTGATTCACAATTCAGGTGTTGGTGAATTTTGATTTTGGTACCACTGTGTGGATGGCAATAGAAAGGCCCCACCTGCATATATTGTCAATTTGTGCACCCCTTGCACTTGTATGCACCTGGCTTTAGTATTAGCCATGTTTTGTCCTTGCTGTATTTATCAGTTGGATCTGCTTGCGTGATCATATCTCCAATAGATGGACCACGCCGGAAACAAAAAAGGGGTGGTTCACGAAAGTGTTGGCCTATCCTATCATCGTTCGTCAGAACGTGCCAATTCTCTCTAATACTGCGTTGAATGCATGGAGATGCAGTGCTAAATGTGCTAATAACATTGAATCTTGCATTGACTGTTTGCTCCCTTTGGCTGTCGCCCTCGCGATTTGTATCTTCTTTTGAAATCACACGGGCAAGAGCATGTTTAACATCGACAGGGCTGTATCCCCGCTCAAGGAACCTGTTCGCCATGTTGATGAGAGCTGATTCTATCTCATCCGGATCACTGATGATTCGTTTGACTCGCAATAGCTGAGAAAACGGAAGACCTTTTTTCAATGGAGCCGGGTGATGGCTAGTTGCATAAAGTAACGTGTTCTTATCTGTTATTTTTTGATATAGCCTTGTGGCCAATTTGCCACCTGCTTTATACACCATAGTGTCCAAAAATGGTATCTCAAGTTCGCTGTAACATAACGTAAAACGTATTTTTGATGGAATGCTGTTCAGATGGTCCACAAAATTGTGTAGTTCTATTATAGTACCACTCCAAACAATGAAAATATCGTCAATGTAGCATAAAAACTTTCTGATGTATTGTGCATTGGGCGCATCGCATAAGATGTGGGTTTGCTCATACATATCCATGTACAAATTGGCGTATGATGGTGCCATGTTTGAACCCATGGCTGTTCCGCTTAGCTGTAGATAGTACGATCTCTCAAACCTGAAGAAGTTTTTATTTAAAATAACCTCTATCAGGAGTAGTAGAAATTCCGACGGGGGGGCGGTCAGTGTAGTTCTTGTGCTCAGCTTGCCCCGGATCGCATCCAAACCCTCTTTATGCGGGATGTTGGTGTATAGACTTGCTACATCTAGGGTAGCCAATACACATCCGGATGGATCAAACTATCTGATTTTTGTGGTTGATGAAGAAATTTTTTTTTCTGTATCAGTACTTTTTGCTTTTTCCATTATGTGTTATTTAATTGTGTGGTCCTTGTTATGTTTTCCTCACGCAGTCACTCCAGGGTGAAGGTTATTGCACTGAGTTTGTTGATATTGCTCCACTTTGGGATTTTGATGCATGCAACAATATGGTGCATTTTTTATTGTGGTATGTCTAACATGTTGTTTCTACATGTCAGTGATATGTTGTTATAGGACGGAGATAGTTAATGGAGTTCGATTTTGATCGTTGCTCCAGTGGGATCTACTCATGTCTATTAGATTGTCACATGTTAGACTAACACTTCTTATGCCTTGTGGTCCATCTATTTTCAAATAGAATGTTTTGACTCTGTATTGTATCAACCGTCACTATGTTTTGCTCTATGTGCTATACAGGCCACCGTAGCCTCTCATGAGAAGCCTAATTAATATATCCAAGATGGCGATGCGTTCCAACTCATGCCTGCGGGTCACAGCGGCGCGGTTTTCGCGGGCAATCTTGCCCTTACACGGGTAAGTTTGTTTTATTTTGATTGGTGTAGATATACTGTATAAGGGGGTTTATTAGCATTCACTTATTGCACGTCCCTGAGGAAGGTCACGTTTAGATGATCGAAACGTTGGATGTGGTGCCATGTTAAACTGAATATAGTTCTTTTGGACTTACAAGACTGTGTGCTGTCTCGTTTTTCCCAGATTCCAATCTGGTAAAACCTATTTGTATATATATATATATATATTCTGCACTCTCGCAACTGGACTAACACGGCTATTTTCTGTTTTATATATATATATATATATATGTGTGTGTGTAGAGGTATCAGTACCGTGTTAGCCGAGCTTCAATAATCAAAAAAATAAATAGATGGTACCGTTCTGTGGCTAACGAAATGCTTTTATTTGTGCGAGCTTTCGAGATACACTGATCTCTTCTTCCGGCGATGTTACAATGAATGAAGCAAGCAAAGGGTATACTTAAAAACAGTATCTCTTGGTATGTTATCTGTTCTTGTCCCTCCCCCGTGTGTGGATGTGATTTATGGCTAGAGGTGTTAAATGGTTCCTGAAAGTTAGTGATGTAAGAGTGTGTGTGTATCTGTGTGAATATAAATGAATGGAGAGTCCACGGTGTATACAGTGCTTTACAAAAGGTGTGTGTGGAGTGGGAGTTAATATAAATGGTGTGGGTATGTGTGGAATTGTTTGAGATTGTAGCATAACTAAAATTGTGTGTAGATACTATGTGGTCCCTATTGGTGTATAGTGATGGAAAAACAAGGAGTATTAGTATGTGTAAGAGACAGCTGTGTGTGCATACATATAGCACAGTATGTACAGACATGGCCTTTAGCGCTCATGGGAAGAGAGTTCACTTGTGTCAGTAATGACTCATAAAATGTTGATCTCTGTTTAGACCACCGCTAAGTGTCCCGAACAGTTGCATAAATTTGTATTCATGCTACCGTCTATCTATAGGTGTTTTAAGATTACCTTTGAGTATGGCAACCCTCAGATCGTTCATCTTATGGCCAGAGTCAGAGAAATGTTCGCCGACAGGACCGTATCTTCTTCCGCGTGTGATGCTGTGGCGATGCAGGTTCATTCTATTGTTTAGCCCCTGCCCCGTCTCACCTATGTAGTAGCAGCCCCCTGGGCATTTCATGGTGGTGGGAGTGGTGGTGAGTGGGGGCATAGAGGGGAGAGAAGATTAGAGGGAGTCTCAAGTGTTCGTGATAGGAGAAGAGGTATGAAGTGGCATGCTGGGAGTGCTTAGAGGATTGTGGTGGGGGAGGTTAGGAGGTATGGGTGACAGGTGAGGAGGACATGTTAGGGGAACTGGAGTCGAGGAGTAGAGGGCAGGTGGGACTGGGAGGAGTGATCAGGGACTCAGGGCTCAGCACTAAGCCCATAGAGAATCACTGGAAGCCATTGGTGAAGCTCAATAGAGATAGTCATAAATACAAAATTCTCTGTTGACGAGAATGTACTTCTTATGAAGAAAATGATTGAGGTACTGTATATGACCAGATCATGGGGCGCATCATACACAAAACCTCCATGGCAATCAAGAACGCGCACTCGCGAAATATTGATGACTCAAGTGAATAGCAGTCCTTTTCAAGGAACTGCTTAAAACAGTCAATAATGATAAACGTATAGGGGCATAGTGTATGAAGATACATGGACATTGAACATCGTGTACAGGACAGGAGCAAGAAGAACCCGGTAAGTGTAGCACACTTCGCAAACACCTTTAAACAGTATGCGTTTGAAATTGCATTATAATGTCTATTTGTCAGCAACCTTACTAAAAAATGTTTTTGCATAAACACATGAAGCACATTATTATGCAGAATTGTTAAATCAACAATTGCAGGAAGAAGAGTGCACAGTTGGCCATATAAAATACCATATGACTTTAAAACAAATCACTATAATTATGTATTGAAACTTTACACATAATCACATTACAGCAGAGATATGAGAAGAATATCTTCATTCAAAAATGAAGTGGAATATACATTGTTCAATGTTTAAAAAATATTATTGTTTGTATTTTATAGATCCATCCTTAGGCGACAACATGGCCAGGCTATACAATGTCGACTACCAGAATCTTCTGGTGAGGAAGGAACATCTGAAAGCCACCAAAGACAGTCATTTGGCGATGAAACAATCATCATAACTTTAGAGCCTGTATCTTCACAGTAGTCACAAATAGGTACATTGCCTCAAACTGAAGATCAGCCTATGCCACAGAGCCACACCACCTACAAGCAGATTTTTAGAAGACAGTAGGCAATTCCACTGTGCTTAAGTTAAGCACCGCAAAGACTTGATGGGGAAACTAAGCACTACTCATGAAGATATGTGCTACAGTATATTGGTCAACAATTGAAGACACAAAGTGAACTTAAATAATAAATGCAGGGGCTAAAGCAGAAAAAAATGTGATTTGATTAAAAATGCACATACAATACAATTAAGAGTTGAATATGTTTTTAAGACAACACCATGTTATGAATTCAAAGACTGCCAGCAAGGTTCAAGAGGGTAGTCAAACTGAAAATGCTAACTAGCTAAATTATTATGCGCGCTAATTAAGCTGGGCATTAAAGCCATCAAGCACATCTGCTACCATTTCATCTGTGTCCACTCCTACAAAAATAGCTACACCAAGTCCTTCACTTGCTCTATCCTTACCACCTGGCAAAGACCCTGGAAGCAGGGTAGGTAGAACAAGCAGATCGGAGGGCTCAGCATTAGGAAGAGTGCCAGGCATATATTTGGTCTATATACTAAAATGTTATCTATTGAGTTCTCCATATCTCTCTCTCAGCCTAACGAGGGGACGCCAGCACCGAGAGGTGAAGGAATCTCTAGAAACTGCAGAGGCACGTTATTAAAGCCAGAGGAGAACCAGCGGATACTACTCAGATAAGCCCTACTTTAGACACTCTGTCCAGAGTGCATCATCTTTATTATTTTTATTATACCTGTTGTTTTTAAAGCTTTCCTTATTTTTATGGTGCTTTTTGTTTTTGCCCTTCTGTTTCTTTACTACATATATTTATATATATGTATCTGTCTATATCTATAAATAAACATATCATGTTGAATACATTATTTGTGTTTTCCCATTTATACAGTATGTACAATACTTTCCAATTTATATGTAGAAGGTACAGCATGTTAAAGAGATGAAGTACACTACAGTACATGTATTTGTATACTGTACAAGTACTGTATATAAACATGGGACTAAAACACACTAAGGGGCATATTAATTAAATGGCAACATCCATAAAGGGTACAAAGGTTTAGCAATTCCAGGAACATTTATTATTTATGTCCTACTATTATACAAATGTATTTCCTCAGCCTCTCCCTCTCTCCCCCTCCTGCCTCTCCCCAACTTCCTATATTCTTCAAGCGGCCTCTCCTTTATCTTACCCCACCAGCATCTGCTCAAACCATTCCATTTTAATCAGTATTAGAGAGAATAAGACCTATTTTGGGGTATATACTGTATAGGTTGTAATGCGCTTATAACACCATCCTGAGGCAGGTGATAATAATTTGTGGTATTTAAGTCAAGAAATTACAACATTTTCTGTGGTTAATAACATGAGTCCGGTCATTTTGACACATTTATATCACTGTTTTCAGAAAGGTGTTATGTTTTGGCAGTACCACATTCATGGCTGGCACCATAAAAATAATGCATTTTTTATGTGCTATTACCTCCACTTTGTCATATCATAGTTTAATGACTCCAAGTCCATGTCTTAAAAGTGTCTAATTGCGTTGCGATATTGTATGATGTTATGGGGGTTAAACTATATGATGCAATATTACTGAGCCTTGACTACCTACTGTAGTACACAAAAGCACATTTCCTTTTAATTCTGCAATATGAATATCACATTTCCAATTTCATTTTTGTCAAAAACATTTTTAGTTGTTGGTGCAGATGCAGCGGCCATTATTTTAACAAATAACGCAGTGTATACCTCGGAATACCCATGTCATGGCGTGGGATTTCTTCCAACCGTACCGCCTTAAGACGTGAGTGCAGGCGAGTGCATAAAATGGCATGTTAGTGTTCTGGCTTTTAAACACCTGAAATTGACACAGTAGCACAGTAACACAGTACTGTACACATTACATTGCATTTAATTGCACACAATCCATGAAATTCAAACAAAGCAACCGCTATAAACACTTGTGCCTGGGGCGATTGGCCGCCTTAATGCCGCGTGGAGTGTGCAGCAGCGCGCACGAAAACGGCGCCGTGAGTTCTTAAAATAATGGCCGCTGCATCTGTACTGTATGTATTGCTAAAATGAATGTTGTCTGTTGATGATGTATATATGTCTTTATTTATATAGCGCCAATAATGTACAGAGTGCTTCACAGTAGTAATACACACATAATAAATATAAATAACAATAAATATAATAAAAATAAACAATAAAAATAAATAACACATAATGGGAAGAATGATCTGTTATATAGAAATTATTTTAAGCTGTGACACTTGGGAGACATTGAAACCTTTTCATTGAACTCCAATCATTGCATTTCAATGTGAAAATTAACATTTTCACACGGATTTCCATCTTGCTGTCTTCATTAATCCCTTACCACATATTCAAATTGAAAACAGACATGTTTTAACCAATTTGGTACTGTCTATCCAATTCCATGTGATCTGCAAACTTTGTGTCCCAGTGACGCAAACTCATCAATTTACATATACTGTACATGAGCTATTTATTACGCTTCAAGTTTTTTGATCACTTGTAAAGTGATGTCCAGAAACCTCACCTCCCTCTCTGGATACGTGAGAGAGATTTCTAGGCATCAGTTTCTGACTGAATTGCAGCATGTTGGGTGAAAAGTGCATCAAACTGCAATTTGAATGCTTTCAAAAACACACCATTTTTATTGGGCCAAGTTGCATGCCATTTGTGCCGATTGTGAATTGATAGAGTTTAATGGGTCCCATTGTGTAGTTGGAGGTATGGCAGTCACATTGTGCTGTGCCTTAGAGAGTTTTATGTGCAATAACTGGTGCCACTGTAGTTTCTTGTAATCAAACAGCTGCACTAAGACTGGGATCCACTAAACTCTGATAAACTCCATTAACTGCAATTGACTTGACTACTCCAGCTTAGTGAATCTGCCCTAAGTTTCATGCTTAGAAAGGGCATAGTTTAATGTGTTGTTGCTCTAACAGTGTAATTTTAAGAAACAGATATTGTTTAGTTTTGGACAGAATAAAAATGATGGAAAGTACAGTAGTTGTCGGGCAAGCTGCTTTTAAGTACAAGTACAAATATAAAATAAGAAAGGGATCTGAACCTGAAGGTAAAGTAGTCTAGGAAGCAAAAACGTGATAAGGAATGTAATATTTATATTTGGTTTTGCTGATGCCGCAATTGCTTGCTGTAACGAAAGCTGCTACTGTAAGTCTTTCAAAAGAACAGTTTACATTTAACTAAAATGAATGTTGCCAATTTTGCAGTTGTATCTTAAATATATTTAGCCAAAACTGAACATAAATACAAAAATGAAGCACAGTCATATAAACAATTATACTAAATAGTAGGAAATACAAGTTGTAAATTGATGAAGAATGCACAGAGCTTTTCTGTACTTCATACAGTACTTTACCATACCACTGATATACAGCTTTTGAATTAGATCTTTATTACTGTATATGTGTTTCTTAGTGTTTATCTACTATGCCTATATATCTACTCTGCTTATAATTTCACCCTTATCCATCTGCTTATAATCTGTCTGAAATGCTACTGACTATCCAGCAGGATACCGCTATCTTGAACTATGATACACGACCTGTGCTATTTTTGGCAATGCGTCCTTCTAGGACGAGAGAGCCATAAGGAGAGAGTCTTTTATAGTAATTCACCTATTTTCCTATACCACTCTAGTCAGTGGCGTAAATACAATTTTTGGGCCCCCTGCAAAAAATATTTTGCTGCTGTCACTGTCTTCTCCCCTCTCTAACTCACTTTGCATCTCTAACTCTCCCCCTCTCCCCTCTAACTCTCCCCCTGTCCCCTTCTATTTAATGCTCTCACTCTCCTCTGTAGCTCTTTCACTCTCCCCCTCCATCCTAACTCTCTCACTCTCCCCTGTGAACCCTAACTTTCTCTCTCCACTGTCCTCCCTAACTCTCTCACACTTTCCCCTCCTCTCTAGCTCTCTCACTTTCCCCCCCTCCTCTCTAACTCTCACTCTCTCCCCTCCTCTCTCACTCTCCTACTCTTCCCCCTCCTCTCTAACTCTCACGCTCAATTCCCCTTTACTCTCTAACTCTCTCCCCATCTCTAAGCCACCTCCCATCTCCAATTATTTCCCCCTCCTCTATAACTCATACTCAATTCCCCCTTACTCTCTTACTCAATTTTCACTTCCTCTCACACTAAATCCCCCCTTCCTCTCACACACAATCCCCCTCTTACCTTGCCTTGTGGGCAATGTGGGATGGGACGCGGCCTCATGTCCCGCATCGGTGTGAAGCTGAGGCCACAGGGCAGATGCAGAAGTTGGACCAGATTTCTTGGTGGGCTAAACTGGGCTCTGACTGGGATATGCGTACACTGACATGGGGGGCTTGATGTGAGGGTCCCAGAGCAAACCAAAGCCCCAGTGGCCCGACCTCTGGTCCTGCCCAACTTCCAGCCCCACCCCTCCCCCCCCTGCATGGCAGGTTTTTGCAGTAGTGTAGTTATGCCCCTGACTGGTGTGATTGCAAGTCTGGCTTATTTGTATATAAAATGTGCATATTGCACGAAATTGCAAAGCCAAAACCAGATTGTGTCTGAAAATGCAATTTTCTCACAGTTTGTACATGCAGGAACTATTTAATTAAAACGGTTAGATGCATTTCTGTATGATAATGACCATTTTAGCACGGAAATGCCATTATCACAGTTCAATGAATAGGCCCCATAGAGTGAGTTGGCAACACAATAAAGAATAGAAATTTCCTACAGATAAAACCTTGGCTAAATTGCTAACCTTTCTCTGCAGTAAATAACTTAAAGGATGTTCCTCCCAAAAACATTTATATAGACATCTTGTCCTTTCTTTAAAGAAACATTGTTTATAGTTTTTTTGTTCCTCTTTTTGTAGAAAGCATATTGAATTTTTTTTAAATTATTATTATTTTTTTTAAAACTGGGCTGCATTGTTACCGCTTTATTTATTGATTATTGATGTCTGTAATGGCTCAAGATGTTCAAGGTCCCACAAACATCAATGTAATTTTAAATAACTTTCAGATTTACATAGATGATAGGATGATAGTGTACTATGTTATTGTTATGTTTTCAGCGTAATTGTTGTATTGTCTGTTCAGTCAGCAGATGTCACTAACTTGCATTTTTTTAAAAGCCGCTGTTCTGCTTAGAATTGTTGGCTGCTCCGTTGTTTGTTGTGGGCAATCTATCTATGCAATACTGTGTAGTCTCTATGTTCTTTGAGTAAAAGAAGCAGTTGATACTACAAGCTGATGCATGCTTATTCTCTTCATTAAGGATCAAAATACATAAATGAGGTGACGAGCATGGGATGCAAGGCGTTAGAATTTGTTTCAGTGATACATATATTATATTTGCTAAATATAATACAATGTTTCCAGCATGGCTTCCTTGGGCCACATGATGGCAGCCAGGCCATCCTCATTGGACTAGTTATGTTTCTAGAAGCCAATAAAGTGACTAATCCTGTTCAGAAACGTACTGTGCTGTTGAGTGTCAATGTCTCTACTTTTGACATTGTTCGGTCACTGGTGTCCCCTGCTAAACCATGTCACTGGACATTCAATTAAATCCTTACTCTTTTAAAAGGATTGGTTTGCATCTACTGTAAAGCATCTGAAACTAAGGCAGTTTAATTTAAACAGACAGAGTCAGCAGCCTCATGAAGGTACAGTATGGCAGTTTGTATTGTCAGAAAATTGTAATGTTGGCAATAACCTAGATTATTAAGAGATTGACTTGTTTTGTGGGGTCTGAGATGAAGCACGGCAATGCAGACTCCTTATAAGGCAAAATGTTACGGTCACCCTCGTCCAAAAAGAAGTGCTTGCTTATAAGGCTGCATCACTCCATTCAAGAGAAATACAAACTTTACTCATTAAACTGAAAACACCTAAAGTTCACCTAATGCAGATTAAGGCCTTGAGTATACCAAAAATGGCGCATGACAGCATGCGGCGCGCCTGAAAAACAACATTAAAAAAAAACAATAGAAGTGATCATGCCCGCTGTGGCGTGCGCGCTGTGTGGAACTGCAGGGCAGATGGCTCCTGGCACGATCCTCAGATTTGTTCTTGACTGGCGACGGCCGTGTCACGTGGGTGGTTCCAGCCAATGAGGGCGAAACGCTCATGGCCATGTCTTCGCCACACCACCCTGTCTCCGCTTTTCAGTTTTTCTGGAATAATCAAGACGCCGCTCACCAGCAGCGTGAGGGTGACGTCACCGGATCGCACTGCCGCTCAGCGGTATTTGGTTCAATCAAGCCCTAAGGAAGTATTTGTAAAGCAATTACCTTTCAAATAAAAATACACATATTTTTCATTTATTTGGAGCTTCTACAGCTGCTGCAGAAATCACAGACGTGATACATGTTACAGTATTTGCATAATGCAGTATGCTATAATTGCAACCTTCAGCATTTGTGCCTCCAGAAATCAAAGTCAGCAAGAGAGGAAAGCACTTAAGTGAGTACTGTATATTACAAACGCTACACCCACTGTTATTGTTTTGAAAAGAGTTCTAGTTAGTGGAACATTCACTAATATCTACAATATGCCACAGGGTCAAGAGTGTGCAAACACCATCCAAAAGAGAAAAGAGATATACAGAGGTCATACTCTGTTTAAGGTGTTCCCTGTATAATGGAGGTAGATTAGGGATCTGAATTTACCATAATTACAGAAGAAACCTTCAATTCACTATTGCCTCAGAATAGTCCACCAATTGTACGGTGCAATGGTAAACTTGTTGATTACAATAAGTGAACTGTTGTAGTAAAGGGGCTTGTTTCATCAAGCTCCATTATGAAAAATACTGGGAGGGGGTTCTACAGCTCATAATTACAAAGTACAAAGAGGAGGTTTGTTAAGCAGGCAGTGGTTCAAATCTCATGACATTGTTAATCAGTGTGCACTGAATTGCAATAGACACAGTCAAACAGGACTTTGGCAATTTTTTGAGGAAGAACTTGGCATGTTAATTTCCTTTACATTTGATCCAAATGTGACCCTAATTTAAATGTAGCCATGTCACTAGAGAGTGCAGAGAGAGTTACAGGCACACAATAATGGCTGCAAAAAAGTAAATTTGAAAGTGCTCATGGAGATGGGGGAGATCCTGTTCCCCAGAGGAATCACGGAGCAGAAGGGAAGCAACCAGGCACACGGTCTTGCAATAAGATGATTTATTTAGCAAATCCAATTCCAACGTTTCGACTGCATAAGCAGTCTTTGTCAAGGTGACGCCTAAACAACAGACAACCAAGTGAAATATATATACCCCATGAGCTCACTTGTTACCTTTCTACAGGTGTCCCATGGCGTGAATGCTGCATCTCCCATTATGTCACAGCTCCAATTGGGGTCCGCAAATGCGCAGGATGAGCGGATCTCCCAGCAACACATCACGCATTCAGCGCATGTGTGCCGGGCATAGACCCACCATGAGCGTGCCGTGCAAGTGGACAGCATGCAGGCACGTCAGGGAGCTGCCGTGCATGCGGCGAATACACAAGCCTCAGGCGGCCTACTGCCCATGCATGCCAGCAAGCAGGGGATGCGCACGTGCAGCTCAAACAGACAGAGCACGGCCAGCCAGGGAGACACAGAACGCCACACCTCCACTGTCATGGCAACTGGACGCCTAACAATGGCTGATGGTAACAGCCAGGCAGCGGAGGATAGCAAGGCAAAAGGGCTGTACCTCACATCAGGGAAATAAATAGCCAATCCCATTTACAGTATCCATGTGTACATCCCCAAAGTGGCAGGTAAAAGTACCATTAAAAACCCAAAGATGTGACATTATTATAAAAACAAGACAATAATTTCATAAAAAACAGTAAACAAAAGTGAGCAGAAACTGTAAAACATGAAATCCCAGACTAACAAATCTGATAACAAGATCAACAGACTAACATATAACATAAAAGACTAATACAAAGGGAAATAACACTGAAATGGAACCAGCAAACAGCTTATGTAGTTCTGGATCCATATTTCAGATTTCCATTTAATATGAAAAGATGATGAGGATGGAGGTGTCAAGGCGTCGATCCACTACTTAAAATTAAAATCAACGCTTGTCAAGAAAGCACTTCAGATTAAGCTGCTCGTTACGTCCACCTCCATTACTGATACGCAGATGGTATATCCAGTAAGCTTCACGTCTTAATAGTACAGTGTCCCTATCTAGGGCACCCCTTCCCGTGGAACTATTTCTATGCCTATTACTCTCATGGCTGCTATAGAATGCTTGTGTTGGACACAGTGTTGCACCAAGATGGTCTGATCGGTACCTTTCTTGATTACACTTTTGTGTTCAATAAATCATTGCTTGAGCATTCTGGTTGTCTTTCTGACATATAACAAACCACAGGGGCACTTAATGAAGTAAACTACATGTGTGGTTTGGCATGTTATCCTGTGTCGGATTTTTATATCAGCACCTGTATGTGGATGACAGAATGTATCTCCAGTGCAAAGGCTATTACAAATGGAGTAACTACATCTATAATTTCCTGGTTTCCCATAGCTTAAAAAGTGGTCCATGGAGTAAAGATTTTGATGATCAGATTTTATCAAGGCATCAGATATATTTTTACCTCTCCTGAATGCCAACATGAGTGGTTCATGACAGACTTCAGACAGGATCTGATCATGTTTTAAAATGTGCCAATGCTTATTAATTGTGGTTTTCAAGAAATTACTCTTTCTGTTGTAGGTCGAAGGAAAAACTAGTCTCTTTGATTTAAATTTTTCACCTCTAATTAGCGGGACATCGCATTTAAATGTGTCATCCAAAACAGAGACAGAGTAACCCCTAGCCAGAAATCGCTTTTTTAAGTCTGATATAGCAGGACCTAGTCTCTCTGGTCTTCTGGTGAACCTTGACAGTTCTGCGAGAAAGGAAGTGAGTTAACTAGGGTTTCTGACTGATAGCTGTCAACCCTCAGCATGAAGTTTCTTTTAGTTGGCTTCTTAAATACATCTGTATGTAGGACCACCGCTGTTTGGCTGATAAGGACATCTAAAAAGGAAAGCTGTGTTGTGCTCCATGTATTAGTAAAGCGTATAGTTGTGCCCAGTGCAATAAAGTTCTCAAAAAAGGAGATCAATTCTTCCTCTGTGCCTTTCCACATAAAGAAGATGTCATCAATGTAGCATTTATAACACTGCATATGTTTATAGTGTGGAGATGGAAAAATGTGGGTACTCCCAAAATTAGCCATATAAGATTGGCATAGGCAGGGGCCACATTACTGCCCATTGCCAAACCCCTCATCTGTAAAAACGATTGCTGCGAATTTGAAATAATTTTTATACAGGATAAAAGGCAAAAGCAACATGATGTACTCTGTGTGTACCGTATCTCTATAGTGAGTAGTGAGAGCTAATCTAATTACCTTGAGCCCATCTTCGTGATATGATCGTGTAGAGACTAATTACATCCATACTGACCATAATATATAGTTGTCACTATGAGGAGGAGTTGATTTTAGTTTAGACAAAAAGTCTGATGCATCCCTAAGGTAGTAAGGGGTGGTCAGGACTATGGGTTGGAGAATTTTGTCAACAAACACCGCCAACGGTTGATTTAAAGAGTAAGTAGTGGAGATAAGAGGTCTACCCGGAGGTTTTATCACACTCTTATGAATTTTGGGGACGGTGTAATATACAGGGCATTTTGGGTGCTCCATATGCAGAAATTCTGCTTCCTTCTCTGTCACCCAGCGGTTATTGAGACCCATCGTGAGTATATCACTTATCTCCCTAGAGTACGCAAGTGTGGGGTCTCTGCCAAGTTTAATATAGCAGCTGGTGTCTGAGAGTTGACAGAGAGCTTCCTTCCTATAATCTACATAGTCCTGCACCACTAGTGCACCCCCCTTTATCGGCATGCTTGATAATGATTTCCTTATCAGCTAGTGCTTCTCACTTAAACTCATGTTATAAGTACCACTTGTTTTCAATCTCGCATGTTTGGACAGGTCAGCTTTAACAAGACATGTAAGTACTCACAGACTGATTACGGAAGGGTGGCATAAAGGTGGATTTTAACTTACTGATCTGTTGTGGTTGTTTCCGCCCCCTTGGTTTATATCTTGTCTTTCCCTTTGCTTCTGCCATAGGTAGACACGTCAGTCCTTGTAGTCGTTAATGACTTTATGAATTTCAATTGACTACAAGGGGATGGAAACAACCACAACAACAGATGGGGGTTCTAACTACAAGTGACTCTGAGGGGCACTCTTCAGTCAAATGCCAGAGCGATGGAAGCCTAGCTCCCTTTTTAGGACTATGTCCCACTACGACAGGTCAAAAAGGATAAGAAGGGGGAAGAGGTCAAGCCAGAGACCCCCATCTACTGTGATCGCAGACTCAGACTTGAGTACGGACTCCTTGGTGATCAACTTATCACATCAAATTTTGACAGAACAATGTCGGTCCCATCTAGAGGACCCTCTTCTGTACCCACCGTTAATTATGACAGTTTTAATATGGAAGTTGACCTTTTAAATTTGAAAGAAGCTTAAATCTAAAATGCTTCTTTTCTTCCAGGTCAGCGGAGGTGATACAGCAGGCATCCACTACTCCTGTTTCAGATTCAGATTGCACCGCTCAAACATGTAAGTTAATATCCACCTTCATGCCACCCTTCTGTAATCAGTCAGTGAGTTCTTACATAAGTCTTGTTAAAGCTGATCTGTCCAAACATGCAAGATTGAAAACAAGAGGTACTTATAACATGAGTTTAAGTGAGAAGTCTGCTCTTAAAGCAGTGGCTGATAATAAGGAAATCATTATCAAGCGTGCCAATAAGGGGGGTGCACTAGTGGTGCAGGACTATGCAGATTATAGGGAGGAAGCTCTCTGTCAACTCTCAGACACCAGCTGCTATATTAAACTTGACAGAGACACCACACTTGAGTACTCTAGGTAGATAAGTGATATACTCACGGTGGGTCTCAAAAACCTCTGGGTGACAGAGAAGGAAGTGGAATTCTGCATGTGGAGCACCCAAAATGCCCTGTATATTACACCCTCCCCAAAATTCATAAGACTATGATAAAACCTCAGGGTAGATCTATCATCTCCACTACTTACTCTTTAAATCAACTGTTGGCGGTGTTTGTTGACAAAGTTCTCCAACCCATAGTCCTGACCACTGCTTACCCGTACCTTAGGGACAAATCAGACTTTTTGTCTAAACTAAGATCAACTCCTACTCATAGTGACAACTATATTATGGTCAGTATTGATGTAACTAGTGGTAATTAGATCAGTTCTCACTGCTTTCTATAAAGATAAGGTACCCATAGAGTATATCATGTTGTTTTTGCCTTTTATACTGTATAACAATTATTTCAAATTCGAACGGCAATAGTTTTTACAGGTGAAGGGTATGACAATGGGCAGTAATGTGGTCCCTGCAAATGCCAATCTCTATATGGCTAATTTTGAGAGTACCCACATTTTGGCATCTCCACACTATAAACATATACAGTGTTATTTACTCTCCGTTGATGACATCTTCTTTCTGTGGAAATGCACAGAGGAAGAATTGATCTCCTTTTTTGAGTACTTAAGTACATTGGACACAACTATACGCTATACCCATATATGGAGCACAACACAGCTTTCCTTTTTAGATGTCCTTATCAGCCAAACAGATGTATTTAAGAAGCCAACTAATAGAACTCCATGCTGAGGGCTGACAGCTATCATTTAGGATCCCTAGTTAAGTCACTTCCTTTCACTCAGAAAGTATGGTTGTCAAAGTTCACCAGTAGACCAGAGAGAATAGGTCCTGCTATATCAGATTTTAAAAAAGCGATTTCTGGCTAGGGGTTACTCTGCCTCTGTTTTGGATGAGGAATTTAAACTCAATGCCCTCTAATTAGAGGTGAAAAAATGAAATCAGGTACACTAGTGTTTCCTTCGACCTACAACAGAGAAAGCGTAATTACTTGAAAACCATAATTTATAAGCATTGGCACATTTTAAAACATGATCAGATCCTGTCTTAAGTCTGTCAGGAGTGACCTATGTTATCATTCAGCAGAGGTAAAAATATATCTGATGCCTTGATAAAATCTGATGATAAAACATTTTACTTAACGGACCACTTTTTAAGCTATGGGTAACCAGGAAATGATACTGTAGATGTTGTAGTTGCTCCATTTGTAATAGCCTTTGCACTGGAGATACATTCTGTCATCCACATACAGGTGCTGATATAAAAATCTGACACAGGATAACATGCCAAACCACACATGTTGTTTACTTCATTAAGTGCACCTGTGGTTTGTTATATGTCGGAAAGACAACCAGAATGCTCAAGCAATGATTTATTGAACATTAATCAAGAAAGGTACCGAACCGACCATCTTGTTGCAACACTGTGTCCAACACAAGCATTCTATTGCAGCCATGAAAGTAATGGGCATAGAAATAGTTCCACCGGGAAGGGGTGCCCTAGATAGGGACATTGTACTACTAAGACGTGAAGCTTACTGGATATTCCATCTGTGTAACAGGTGGACTTAAAGGTGGACTTAAAGAGAAGCTTAATCTGAAGTGCTTTCTTGACAGGCGTACATTTTTATTTTTCAGTAGTGGATCGATGCCTTCACACCTCTGTCCTCTTCATCTTTTAATATTAACTGGAAGTCTTAAATATGGATCCAGAACTACATAAGCTGTTTGCTGGTTCCATTTCAATGTTACTTCCCTTTGTGTTCGTCTTTTATGTTATATGTTAGTCGGTTGATGTTGTTATCAGTTTTGTTAGTCTGGGGTTTCATGTTTTATGGTTTCTGTTCACTTTTGTGTACTGTTTTATTATCAGATAAGGTAAAAATGTATTATCCCAGGTTCTGTTCCAGACCACTTGGTTTGGGGTAAATATAGCACCAGGAGTGTTTCAGAAGTTTATGAAAAATCTTCTTACAGTCCTTTCAGGAGTTGTGCCATATTTTGATGAACTCCAATAAGGATCAGATTCCATGTGGCATCTAATTTTGGAATTGCAAAAAGGTATTGTCAATGCTGATTTAAAACTTAAGAGAGGGAAGTGTGTGTTTGAAATAACCAGTGTGGAGTTCCTAGGATTCAGAGTTGATGCAGATGAGATCCATCCAAAAAAAGCTGAAGTACAGTAGAAGCTATTCATGGAACTACAAATCCCCAGAATAAGAAGGAGTTACAAGTATTTTTGGGCCTGTGGTTACTTGTACCATTACTTTCTTGAAGATAAGGCCACAGTCTGTTCATTGTCAGAAGATTCAACAAAGAATCCGGTCGCTCCTCCTTCTGTTACTGTGCACGTCATGACTGGAGCAACCTACCATATTTTCTCAAAGCCTCCTCCAGTTTAAGTTCTTTCAAGAACTCAGCTGTCTGACATTCTAATCTTGTCTGCAACTGTTAAATACACCCATAAAATATACTGTGTCTAACTGTCCATGAAAGTTCTTTAAATATAACGTATAACGATATTATTTAACCTCATATGTCTCACTGGTTTTTACTTTTGAATATATGAATTCCAGTGTCACCCTGAGAGGGCATTAGCCAAAGCGAACACATAAAGCTGATTACCATATCTACTCCTCAATTCTCTGTTCAACCTATGTATGAAGTTCTACTGTTGGAATCTACTTCTAACCTTCCTTTACAAGCAAGTGAAATTGCTTGCATGACTGCCAAGGATCCAGTGTGCTTAACTGGGTGTGGAAGAAGTGGCCCACGGTAAAGTTAGGAGTCAAATTCAAGTCTTTTGAAAGATGGCAGCACAAACTGTCTGCCTATATGGGATGTCACTTATGGGGAAATATGTTGCTTATTCCCAATGAAGGGGAAACTTAAGTATTGAGGCCCTCCATGTTTGACATCACGGTATTGTCTGAATGAAAGCATTATCCAGAAGCTGCTATGGTGGCCTAAGATAGATGAGTTCATTGAGAAATGGATATAGAAGTGTGAGCCCTGTCAAAATACACATCATGCTCCAGCCAAGACCATGGTTCATCCATGCGAAGTGACTAGAATACCCTAGTCATGGTTGCATATAGATTTTGCAGGTCCATTTCAAAGTCATCCGGATGTATTCCCACTGGGGAAAATAAAGCGGTGCACAGACGCAAAAGGGATGGAGGCTGAATCATATGAAAAAAGTTTAATTCCACCATAACAGCACAATTAAAATACATCATCCTCAGGACACGGTCAAAGACAAATACAAAGCGCAGACAGAGCGAAACATGTTAGAGTATCCTCTACCGTGCCCTGGGGATGATGTATTTTAATTGTGCTGTTATGGTAGAATAAAACTTTTTTCATGTGATTCCTTTTTGCGGCTGTGCACCGCTTTATTTTTCTCTGTGGGAAAACATCCGGATATCGCTTCAACCTTGCTGTGTGCACGCTGACGCCGTAGATTAATCACTGGACAGATAATCTAGAGGTCGTGAGTTCTCAATGTTTGACTTATACTTCATACAATTTTAATTGCAGTGTAGTCTAGGTTACACCGGCCCCTAGTCTGATGGGTGTCTGCCCTTGTGTCATCGACATTGACATCGATAGCCCCTTAAGGCAACATCGTTGGACCTGTGTTTTCTACCCTAATAGGAGTCATCTACATTGTAGATTATTTACTTGATCTACCACAAGTCTCTGGCATTTCATTTAATTTTTATTCATGCAGTCATATCTGCTTGGGTTTAACAGCAAGCTCATCTGTGAACCCATTATTGTTTAATATTTCTTCTGACGCACTGACACTGGACTTTGTTCTGGGGACTCCCTATTTCAAAGTCAGACATTCTTTATTGCTATTGATTTCTTTTCGAAGTTGCTAGAAGTTGTTCCAGTTGCATCAATGACATGACTAAACCAAGTGTTTCGACAGCTATTTGCTACACATCGTCTGCTTGATACCATTGTGTATAACAACAGTACTGTACACAGTTTTCTTCAGAAAAGTTCAAGAAATTAATGGACATGAATATTATTCGTCATGTCACAGCTGCATCATTTCACCCATCATCAATTGGCCAAACTGAGAGAATGGTTCAAACTACTACTGTAAATACTCTTTGAAAAGGATTACGGAGACTGATTGGAGTGCCAGAGTGCCACATTTAATTTTGTATCAGCATGTCACTCTTTGAACCACTACAAGTCATAGCCCTGCAGAACTACTGATGAACCGACAATTAAATACATGTTTGGAACATCTACATACTGACTTGGCATCTGTTTTTCAAGCAAGACAAGAAGTCCAGTTCTCCAAGAATCTGAACACCTCAACTTTGAGATTTTTTTAAACAGATAATACTTTGTATGTGCTCAACTATGCAACAGGACATAAATAGATACCTGCAATTGTCCTTCAAGCCTCTGGTCCAGTGTAATGCAAAGTGAAGACCCTTGAAAATGAGATTCTTCGAAGACATGTTAACTAAATGAGAAGTTAAGTTTCCGACAATGTCTTCTACTGTTTCAGTGTTTCAGTCTCTGTATTTATTAATAGCCATCAGAGATTCAGAGTGGCATATGTCCGTTAGATGCTTTTATTTTGAACCATAATTACCTCTCACTGACAACTCAAGAAGACCTAGCTGAGCCAACTACTATTCTGTGTGAAGAAACTCAAAATCTTGGCGTGGAGCGTCCAAGAAGAGACAGCTAGCACCCTAATTATTTAAAAAATATATGTTATCTAGAGGGAGAAGTGTTATGTTTTCAATGTATTTGTTTCATTGTCTGTTACTTTAGCAGATGTCACTAAGCTGTGTTTGTGATCAACCACTGTTCTGCTTAGATATGTTGGCTGCTCAGTTGATGTTGTTGTGGGCAGTCTATCTATGCAATACTGTGTGGTCTCTACCTACAGAATGTTCTCTGTATAACAAAAAAACAGTTGCTACTTGAAACTGATGCACATTTGTTCTCCATTAAATAATAATTCAAATACTGTACATAAAAGTTGCAGAAGGATCTAGCAGCATAGATACTTCCAACATTTGTTATACATTAATGCTCAGTCTTAAATTATATGTCAAATTAAAATCAAATACACCCTCCTGCTGTTACCAAATGACGCCTGTCACAGGCAGAGTCATACATAAATAACGTAACTGAATGTGACATTTGGACAGCACAGTGAGACAGAACACCGAACATGGAAACATACAGAAAAAATACGAAATACATTACTTAATACAATTTACCTTTTATATTTTATTGAGATTTAAAACCTTTTGAATAGTAAATGGGACAGAGGGGGGACCTGGCTACACAAGAAAAGAAGAAAGAAAAAAAATACTTACACAAAACTCTTCTAGCAACAGAGGTTGCCGTGGACCCAGAATGTCAATCGATTACAATTTGAACATCAGGCCTGTTTTTATTTTTACATTTTATTTTATTTTGTCATCAAGCTTGGACTTATTTTTTATTATTTTGAGTTGATTTTTTTTTATTATCAGACTTGGATTTATTTGTTATGGTTTTTGGATATTTTTTTTTGTTAGCTATCTGGCTTGTATTGATTTTTTTTTATGGTGTAGCATCTGCCTTTTTTTCCCCTTTTTTTGGATTGGTTCCAGGTGGAGGACTACTGGAGGCTGGCTTTCATCCCGGCAATCAACATTGATTGCCAATGTGGCTATCTAGGGGCCTAGGTAGCCACAGTGACAATCAATGGATTTAAAGGCTTTTAATTTGTATATAATTGTTTATTGTAATGTATTTTTTAAATACATATTTACTTAATAAGGCTGATTAGCCACATTTGGCTAATATGGCTACTGCCCATTAATCTAATGTTGGCGTAGGTATATTAGGGAGTAAAAGGGGGGTGGGGTGGCTGATGGGAGTAGTTACTCCAGGTGGGTAGTTGTTTTTATGTATTTCCAATGGCCTATAGAATAATTAGTTACATTTGACTAATAGGGCTATTGGCCATTAGTCTATAGACAGGGGTTTGCTGGGGTGTGGGGGTATGGAGGGTGGGTGATGGGGTATTTTCCCCTTGGTGGGGAGTGAGACTGTGAGGGTGGTGTTAGGGGTTAACCCCTTAGTTACAATAGCAATGCTTTACTAGCCACTATGTAGCTAAAGGGGGTAGGTAGTGTATATATATATATATATATATATATATATTTTTTTTTTTTTTTATTGTATTAACCTTTTTAAGGCTGTGTCATACCTTGGTAACCACAAGTATCAAAGGAGTTAATGTTATTTATACCATAGGGTTCTGTAATATTAATTACTAAAGCATATAAAATAAATATTAGTAATGCGATTGTGATATGTTAATGAATGTATTAAAGGTCATATCAACTCCTCGTGATTCTGGGTAAAATATCCTATCCGGTAAATTATTACCACATTGTTGATGTATTCTATCATAAAATTGAGGTAATGAGATGCATTCTTTTGTTTCAACGGGGTGCGATATTAACTCTGTGGCTTTAATAGAGTTTGGTGTATCTATGCTGAAGTCTTATATTCCTTTGAATTTAATATGGTATCCCACAAATTGTGACTTGAGATGTTTGCAGAGAATTTTACATTTGGATTTTTGAAATATAATATGACATGGGTAAGTGATTTAACCTACTGATTTGGTATGTACATCATATCATATTATATCATATATATATATTTACAGTAGAACTCTATTTTTTAATTAATAATCCCTGAAGAACAGGGCATTTCTAGTTAATAATGCGGTGGCTGGAAGATTTTAACCCAGCCAGGGCATTATTGACCAGTAATGCCTTGTTCTATGGGATTATTACAATTATAGGCTAAATGTAGGCTTTTTCATAAGTAAAATACACTTTTGTATAGTTATATAGATTTTTTAATTAAAATAAAATGGTAAATATGTACATTATAGCACCGCTATATACACTCACACTGCAGCTATCTATATCCACACATTGCCGCCCCCTCTGTGTACACACACACACACACACACACACAATGCAGACACACACACACACACACACATACACTGCAACCACACACACAAGCTGTTGCAGCTACACCCACAAACACTGCTGCTGACACACACACTATTCAGACAGAAACTGCAGCTACAAACAAACTCTGCAGACAGACACTTACTTTGCTGCTGCAAACACACTCTCGCCCGCCTCTCACTGTGTCCGGCGTGGAGCTATGTGCATGGAGGGAGGGGGAGGAGTCACTGCTTGGCTGCTGACAAAAGGAAAAGCTGATTGGCTAGAATTAAAAACTTGGCAAGATGCCAAAAATTCCGGGCATTACTGAATGAATAATGCCCAAAATTTTAACCAATCAGAGAGCAGGAATTTGAATAATGCCTGGAATTTTACAGCTTTAGCCTATGTTGGTCAATTAAGAGGTATCCCAGCTTAAAACAACTCTTCACTTTACTAAAACCAATATCGCTAGTAGAAGTTTGAACCAGATCACCAATTAAATAATTATTTATATCCAGATTTTTAGTACACTTTACCTAATATTTGAAATTATTGGATCAGCAGTCTCTATTCCTAAACAAAACCAACCTTAACCATTACGTTTAACATTTCTGTTTAGATTACTAGAGTAATTAATGTGTTTAAAAATGTATATAATGACAACACTTATACTGTAATATGAAATGTAGTTTTATACTTAGCTTGCAATAAAACGTAGGGCACATTGGTTTGTCCTTCTCCACAGAATGTTTTAACAATAAGGTGTCTTAGTCTCACATGCTGTGCTCTTTAAGGCATTAGACATAGAGGATTCTGTTTTAAGATAACAGTTTAAAGATTTGGATTAGAATGTGATCAAAACACTGCTGACTTGTAGTGTCAATATTAACCTTCAGTGATCCTGTACATGATACTTAAAAAATATTTTTGAATGGTTATTTAAAAGATAACATTTATGTCCAAAGGTCTAAAATAAATCAAGCGTTATCTGTGTGGTACAGTATGTTTAACCATGTCTTTATAATGGGCACTTTCACATCATGCTGGTCCATTGTAAAGTATGATAGCCTACAACAAATCTACCCTTCTCCAGAAAAAATACTGCTGCTGAAAAGCAGAACGATCTCACTTCCTAATTATTCATAATTAATATATTTTTCTATACTGTAAAAAAAACTACAGTTAAATGTAAGGAATACTAGGCCAGCCATTCTCCATTAAAAAAAAAAAAACCACCCAACTGCTGAAAACCTTTATATACATAGCATATACGATTAATATTCAAATATGTATCTTTAAAATGCTTACAATCACTGGAAGAGTTTCAGATTGTTGTTACCTTTTTTTACCTCTTGATTGTTTTACTTACCGTCTCACCTTGAGAATTAATGAATATTGTCATGCCTTAGTAAAAAGTGGATTATGTCAGTGGTAAAAGTGCCTGAAAAAATAGTAGTGGCGCAGTACCTTACAGATAAGCATTGGGGCAAAGCGTTTGGATCTTTTAAGAAGCTTTCTAAAATATTCATGCTGGAAAAAGCAACAGAAAAAGTGTGTGTGTGCTGAAGACATGCATTTTAAGAGAAGCTTCTTTGTCTTTTGTCACTGTTTTGTCACAGAAATTGTATTTGTAATGGTGATGTTTTTAATTAAAAATCAAAACACAATTTCAGTGACAAAACGCAACGAAGTTTGACTTAGTATGTGTGTTTTAGCTATTTGTAGTAACTGTGAATTCCTTGTGTGTGTTTCAGTGTGTCAGTCAGTGTGTGTGTGTCAGTCAGTGTATGTGTGTCAGTGTGTGTGTGTGTGTGTGTGAGAGAGAGTCAGTGTGTGCGTGTGTCAGTATGTGTGTGTGTGTCAGTGTGTTTGTGTGTGTCAGTCAGTGTGTGTGTGTGTGAGTCAGTGTGTGTGTATGTTAGTGTGTGTGTCAGTGCATGTGTGCATGTGTCAGTCAGTGTGTGCGTATTTTAGTGTGTGTGTGTGTGAATGTGTCAGTGTGTGTGTGTGTCAGTCAGTTTGTGCGTGTTTGAGTCAGTGTGTGCTTGTGTGAGTCAGTGTGCGCGTGCGCGTGTGCGTGTCAGTGTTTATGTCTGTGTGTGTGAGTCAGTGTGTACTTGTTTCAGTGTTTGTGCATGTGTCAGTGTGTGTGTGCATGTGTCAGTGTGTGTGTGTGTGTCAGTCAGTGCGTGTGTGTGTGTGTCAGTCAGTGCGTGTGTGTGTGTGTGTGTGTGTGCGTTTGTGTGCGTGTGTGTCAGTGTGTGCGTGTGTGAGTCAGTGTGTGCGTATGTTAGTGTGTTTATCAGCCAGTGTGTGCTTGTGTTAGTGCATGTGTGCATGTGTCAGTCAGTGTGTGCGTGTGTGAGTCAGTGTGTGTGTGTGTGTCAGTCAGTGTGTGTGTGTGTGTGTGTCAGTCAGTGTATATGTGTGTGTGTGTGTGTGTGTGTCAGTCAGTGTGTGTGACTCTCTCTCTGTGTGCAGCCCTCACTCTCCCCCCCACCCCCCCCAGTGGAGACACGGGGGGTCCAAGTTCCCCTAGCCCAGAGCAGCCCCCACTCTACCTGCATGATGATTCAGATGTCACCCCTGGACCCCCTCTCCCTGGCGGAGGTCCCAGCCGACCTGGTGGTGGTTGGTGCACCTCTTGGCGGTTGGGCATAGTGATGATTCAGATGCCCCCCCCCGGTGGAGCTCCCAGCCAAAGGGGGGGAGGTGGTGGTTGGCACATCACTCGGTGCGGGGGCGAGCCGAGCAGCAACAGTGTGCCGAGTGGGGACAGAGGTGGCCAGAGCATGGGACACCGGGGGAGGGGAGGAGGTGGTGTGCGGGTGTGTGTGTGTGTGTGCCATGTGTGTCCATGTCCATCCGTCCACTGACACCTCCTGGTGGAAGCTGGCAACACTGACGGCCTCTTCTGCCAGGAGTGATGTCACTTCCATCACCACTGACTTCCTTCTCCAATCAACTGCATAAAGAAGTTTCACTTCAAAAGATATAAGGGGAAAAGGGACCTATTGTGTAAATTCTAAATTTGTGGCACTCAGTGTTTAAACATAGAAAAATAGGGATACTTCATACTGTACTCCTCTAATATGATAACACTTTAATCTCTGCTAATGCCTGAACTGTCTCCTCGCCAAGGTATTTAGTTTATTTCATTATTATATCTTAGCATTCGTCTCTCGAATACTGCATTTTTGTTTCCATCATTAAAGATGAAAACACAAAAAGATAGCATCTTTGAAACTTCAGATCCATAGAAAAGTGAGAAATTTTGATCGTTCCCTAATTATATCATCAACACAGTTTTGACAATTTAATGTCTTCCTTATTTCTAGTAACAATCAATTCTCTGGGTCTGAAAAATATAGCCTTCATTTTCATCTGATCGGTAAAGTCATTGAACAATAGGAGCCATATTTACTTAGCAGTGCTTAGCCATAAGGCACTTTGCAATCCATTCAAGTAAATTTGGACCTTAATCTTTAGGCGTTCATTCTATTTCTGCTAAAGCTGCCTTCCAGACATAAATTCCCATTGACTACAATGGGGATTTTAGGCCAAAAAAGACCTGAATGGCTGGTTTAGCACATACAGTACCGACACACTTTATTGCAGTGTGGTCGGTACCGCAAGCCGGGAGATTTCCCGGCTTGCTAGTGGCCGCCCCTCGGCGTGCCGCGCGTCATAGACGCGCGGTCACGCGTCTTCGGGAGCCTGCGCCCCCTGCACGCGCGTACAGGGCTCCCCGAGGGAGCCCTGGTGTCCCGCGATCTGCGGGACGGCGGCAGGGGGTTCCGGGGGACCCGGCGGACCCGGCAGCGGTAGGGAGAGCGCCCCGATCGGAGGGCGCTCTTCCGCTGCTTCGGCGCGCGCCCGTCACACTCGGGCGCGCGCCAGGCTACTGCTGCGGCCAAGAACGGGCAAATGCTCGAATAAACTTGGCCGCAGCAGTACAGTACAAATGCAGCCACCATCAACCATCTACAATTAGACTGTAAGCTCCTCGGGGCAATGTTACTTTTATGTCTAAAGCGCTTATTCCCATGATCTGTTATTTATATTATCTGTTATTTATTTGATTACCACATGTATTACTACTGTGAAGCGCTATGTACATTAATGGCGCTATATAAATAAAGACATACAATACAATACAATACAATACCAGTATTAGAACACTTACCTGGGAAATTCTGGGAGATTTTGGGGCAGTCTCACAGTAAATGCCTCAACATTGCCTCAACATTTCTGTGAGATTCTTAATGGCCCATCGGATTAACACAGTGGGGGGTCCCTGCAGCTCCATTCAAACTGAATGGGACTGCAGGGACCCCTGCTGGTTTAATCCAATGGGCCATTAAGAATCTCACAGAAATGTTGAGGCAATGTTGAGGCATTTACTGTGAGGCTGCACCAGAATTTCCCAAGCAAGAGTTCTAATACTCGTGGCTGCATCTGTATAGGCTCATATTCACTAAAGGGTACTAATCTTTAGATCAGGGGAGCGCAAACTTTTGCAGCTGCACCCCCTGCCGTTCCTCCGCTAGTGCTCGTGCCCCCTCCCTTACCTTGATGTGACGTAACATGACCCGTGGCATCATTTGATGCTGCATTGCCATGGACACGAGTGACGCCGGCAGAGTTAAAGTAAGTATAGCATTGCAGAGGCTTCACACAATCCCCCGGCATTTAATTTAAATGCCTTGGGGAAGAGTGCGGGACCTCTGCAACCGCCTGTGCCCGCCCCCTCCCCCCCAGAAAAATCTCATGCCCCCCACTTTGCGCACCACTGCTTTAGATTATCCTAACTCTAATTTATTTGAGTGAGTAGGAGCTACGATGTGCTTAAGCTTTGTACCCTTTAGTGAATACGGCATCAGTTGTATCTCTCAGGATCACTGTAGTGTTCACAAAACTAATTGTAGCTTTTTGTGAATCTTTTGAGGCTTTGCCAATAAATTGTCACTTTGTAAATACTCAAACTGTTTCTCAACTGTTTTGTTTCATCTGTAGTTTGGTTTATAAAATGTTGCAATTATTTGTTCTCAAACATGCACTTGCAAGATTTAATCACAATAGAGTCAGCTAAAATAATATTACCAAAATGTGTGAGATCACTGAGAGTTTTGTTCCCTTGTAGTTTCTGACTTGCAATTGTATTATTTCTCCTGAGAAATATCCTTATTGCTGTAGAGTTCTTGAAGCTTTTTACCTATCACTAAATATCATAGGTCACTCAATTTGATGATACAAAAGACCTGTACACGAAGAGTTTTCTGCCCAGGGATATATTATAGAAGAACATCCAGAGATAGGGACGGAGCACAGCTGTAAAAATGCAGGGGCTAACAACAGTAGAGGAAGGTTAAAAAGTTAAATTTTAATGGTTATGGCATACAGGGAACATGTGGTTAACACTCTGACGGGTCTCAGGCAAACGCCCTTTATCAAAGAGTATGTCCGCGTCTTGATCATACTCACACTAATATAGATGATCCCCCGCCCCCACGACCAGAGCGACACGTCGCAAAATGGCACGAAGCTGAGGAGGCAAATCCCATTGGAGGAACCCCTCAGCCAATGAGCTACTCCCAATGGGAGACGCCTTTAAGTAAAACATAAATAGTAAGTATCTGGACCTCCATATATAAAATGATAAGAGACATATATATGAAATATTGTCACTAATCAGATCGTATTAAATGTCCAGAGTTGTGAGATAAACAGTATTCTCTGAAAGCACCTAAATGAGTTTGGAAAGGTGTAAATAATTAAAAGATCATTCTTGGCTTAAACCATAATATCAATACATGTTAGGAAATATGGATATCCTAGACAAATTAGCATTCACAACTTCTATCAAATATGACAACATATGTTAAAGTGAGGGATGTATTCTCATAAGAATGATTGATATAATCACAATTAATAAATGAAAATCTATAAAGTCCTACAATAAATAAGAAATAAATAATTTCTAATTGTAATAAATATACAATTTGTATTAATATAAATCAACACAAATTGTATGACTAAACTAAGTAATTAATTGAATCCTAAATCCCTGCCCCAACATAAAATAATCATATATCTATAAACATATACAAATTATCAATCATAATTGGTTTATAATCTCCAATGTGATTCAAAAAATGTGTAGATATATAAATTCATGTATAGAGATCAATCGACTAAATAACCCAAAAATATTCTACATGAGACCATATCAACCATTGGACTAAATCCCATCTCTGTGTCTGTTGTGACCAAAAGTTGGATACAGTTATTTCAACTATACTTGATCTATTTCAAAAAATGTTTCAGTTCCCAATCTATATTCATGCCCTTTGGAGCCAATGTCCCAAGAGCATAAATCCAATTAATCTCCCTGAAGTTGAGGAGAGCCTCTCTGTCCCTTCCTCCAACGCTGCTGTGCACCTGTTCAATGGCACTGAATGAAAATGTGGACAATGAACCTTGGGTGCAGTTAATGAAATGACGCGTCACAGGGAATCTTTCATCCTGATTTTTGATACTTCTAACGTGTTCATTTATTCTAACTCTGAGTGCTCTGATCGTTCTACCTACATAGCCACTTCTGCATGCACATCTAAGTAGATAAATAACAAAACTGGTCTTACAGGTCATGAATGAACCAATGTTATATTTCTGATTTGTATACACATTTCTAATAGATTTAATGGGTGTCGCATATCTGCAGAGATTACAATCCCCACATTTGAAGAAGCCCTTTGGTGTGTTCTTAATATTATCTTTAGCTGAAGAATAAAGACTGGGTGAAATATGATTCTCAATGGTTTTAGCTTTTCTAAAAACTAACTTTGGATTGTATCTCGTATACAAATCCATGTCTTTGTCTAATTTCAAAATTTCCCAATGTTTATATAGAATTGTTCTGATTTGTTCAGCTTGTTTAGAGAAAGTGGTTACAAAAAATGGTGTCTCATATGTCGAATCACTCTGGGAATATGTTTTCCCCTTTCTTTTTTTATCCCTATGTTTATTGATTTTAGCTTTAGCTAAGAGTTTTGCCCTATCGGTATGTAATGCCTGCTGAAAGGCAGTCTCCAAATCAGTATTTTTATAACCACGATCTCTAAATCTCAACTTTAATTGTTCTGCTTGTATTAAAAAGGATTCTTCAGTCGAGCAGATCCTCCTCAGCTTTAGGAACAGCCCTTTGGGGATACCCCGGAGTAAAGATCTGGGGTGGGCACTATTAGATCTCAGCAGGGAATTTCGGGAGTTCTCTTTCCTGAAGATGTCAGTCTGTATTTTTAAACCGACATCCACATACAGATGTAAATCCAAATAGTCAATTTTGGTATCATGATACGCATGAGTAAATTTAAAATTATAAACATTGGTATCTAGGTATTCAAAAAAAGCATGAAGTGTCGATAGATCCCCACTCCAAATAAATAATAAATCGTCTATATATCGACGATAAAAAATAATGTGTTCTCTGAAAGGATTAGTGTCACCGAAAATGTGAGTAGTTTCCCAGAAGCCCATAAAGAGGTTAGCATATGAAGGTGCAAAACATGTGCCCATAGCTGTCCCCTGTGTTTGTAAATAATACTATGTGTTAAATAGAAAGTAGTTGTGCTGCAATAAAAACATAACACTATCTAAAATAAAAGTGCTCTGTGCTAGATGAATGTTAGAGTGATTCAAAAAGTGACTAATGGCTATAGTGCCTAGGGTGTGATCAATAATGGTGTATAACGAGGTCACATCAAGTGTGACCCACATATAAGTATTAGACCAAGTAATATTTTGAATATCCAGAAGTAAGTCCAATGAATCCCTCAAATATGAGGGAAGTGTCTTAACTAATGTTTACAAAAAATAATCCACATACCTGGATAGACCATCTTCCAAAGATCCAATGCTCAATGTAATAAGTCTGCCAGGAGGGCAAACCAGAGACTTATGGATCTTTGGGAGATGGTGAAATATGGGCACAGTAGGAAAGGGATTATAAAGATAAGCAGCTTCTTGTTTGGTCAAAACTCCCAATTCCCTGCCCAGATCTATCAGATCCAAATCTCTGCAAAGTAAAATAATGTAGGATCTCTATCTAATTTGCAATATGCTTGTGTATTGTTTAATTGTCTGAGAGCCTCAGAGAGATGAGCATCAATATGCATCACCACCCCTGCCCCTCCCATGTCCGCATTTTTTATAACAATATCCTGTCTATTCTTAAGTGAATATAACTGTCGTCGTTCCTCCTTGGAGATATTATTACAGGGAGATGTGGAGAGGGTAAAGCCTTTAGCTAGAATTTGTAAATCCCTCTCCACCATCTTCTCAAATGTCTCCAAATGAGGACCCTTGGTGAAGGAAGGACAGAAGACAGACTTGTTCTTAAAGGCAATATATTTACTCCCTCTTAGAAATAAATATTGATCTTCTAAGTCAATATTGTGTTGAGCATTAGATTCATATTCATTATGTAAATCTTTCATATCTTAAGCAGATCTGCTCTTTCACTGCTGTTCATCACCCACCGCTCACAAGCGACGCACCTCCCATTGGGAGTAGCTCATTGGCTGATGGGTTCCTCCAAAGGGATTTGCCTCCTCAGCTTTGCACCGTTTTTGCTCCGTTCGTTGGGGCGGGGGATCATCTATATTAGTGTGAGTATGATCAAGATGCGGAAATACTCTTTGATAAAGGGCATTTGCCTGAAACGCGTCAGAGTGTTAACCACATGTTCCCTGTATGCCATAACCATTAAAATTTTACTTTTTAACCTTCCTCTACTGGTGTTTGCAAGTAACAATGTGTCTGTCGTGCGCATCAGTGTAGTTAACCAGGTCTGGATGCTTCGGACACTGGAGCCATGCGAGGGAGTTATGCCAGGCCACAGAGGTAACCGGTGCAGGGAGAGGGGTATGATACTTCACCTGCTTTCCTCCGGTTTGGGGCCCACTCTCCTCGTTGGCTCCTGCGTGCTGCCGTCAAGAAGTATCAGGAAATTGGAAGGAAACGGCGCTACTGCGCATGTCCGGAAAAAAGCTCCCTGGGTATTCTTCACAAAACTTTATTGAACACACACAGGGCTACACCAGCATCTCCCCCTCTACGCGTTTCACCCTTTCACAGAGGGCTTCGTCTCGGAGTGGGGAGAGGTGGTGACAGCCTCTTAAATAGCCTAAAAGCCCGCGAAAGCGGAGTAAATTTTTTTAACCATTTCAGTACTAGACAGTTTTTTTACAACAGTCTCATTACAATTGAATCATCATACATGCATTATTCCCTTAAGACATCTCTAGGTACATAACCTGCCAACCCAGGGGATAATCAGATAATAAACGTGCATAAAGATAAGACTGTTTGGCTGCATACTGAAGGTGTATGAATACACTTAAAATGCTAGAAACAACACTGCAAAAGAAAAAACAACATTATCCACATTCCTCCTACATGGAACCAAACTAGTATAAATCCATTATTTAAACTCATTATTTAAACATATAAGGACTTCATAATCTACATAAGCCATAGTTATTCAACCCTATGCTGTTTGGCCTCGGAGTGCTGGGAAAAGTTTGTGAGCGAGCAAGGAAAAGGGGAGGGGGAAGGGGGAGGGGAAGGGAGGGGGGAAGGGGAGTGGGGGGGGGGAGGGGGAGGGATGTGCAGAGGAGGGGGGGGGGAGGGGGAAGGGAGGGGAGGGGAAAAAGGGGGGGAGGGGGGGAAAACCAGACAAACATAAAAGACAAAGCGAAGGATAACAGTAAATTCACAGTTCACATAATTTCATGATTAAATATATGTACATACATGTTTATGGGCATGCATATCTCAGGTCAAAGTTCACTGAGTAATACTAGAGGAAACATCGCAGATCCCAATCCACATTAAGTCCGTTGGGTTGTAGTGTATTTAGTGTATGTATCCAGTGTGCCTCTCGTTGATGTAAGAGCTTCTTCCTATCCCCTCCACGTGGGGGGATGGCTATGTGTTCAATTGCACAACAATGGAAATTATCTACTGTGCCCAACGGACAGTTATTAAAGTGAATTGGTACCGGATGTGTCATGTCTTTATTTTTTATTAACCTAAGGTGTTCTAGAATGCGGACTTTCAGGGCTCTACTCGTTAGGCCCACATATTGCTTTTTACATCCGCATTGTAATAGGTAAACCACAAAGTTAGTTTGACATGACATGAATGATTTGATTTGATATTTGTGTCTATCCTCTTTGTTGGAGAAATGCGTAGTCTTAATCATTCTAGGGCAAATTTTGCAATGTCCACATTTATAAGATCCAGTTAATCTCGGAAAAAAGGAACGTTTGGTTTTGCTATCATTTGTTGTTTTCAACATACTGGGTGCCAGCATGTTCCCTAATGTAGGAGCTCTACGAAACACTATCTTTGGTCCTACACACACCATTTTGCTCAATAATGGATCTAGGGACAGTGTGGCCCAATGTTTGCGTATTATGGCTTTAATAGAGTTCGCTTGTTCGCTAAAGTTAGTGATAAAGAATGGCGCTTCTGTGTTCTCGACAGGTGTGTCTTTGGCACTACCCCCCTAGTGACGTGTTGATAAGAGTATTCCTATCCGTATGAAGTGCATGCTGGTATGCCTGCTCAAGATTCGTATCATCATAGCCCCTCGACAGGAACCTCTCTCTCATCTCATCTGCCCTGTGGACAAAGGCCTCCAACGTCGAGCAGTTCCGGCGTAAACGCAGGAACTGCCCCCTTGGAATGCCTCTGACCAGAGGGCGTGCGTGACAGCTTTTTGCATGAAGTAATGAATTCCTGGCATTCTCTTTCCTGAAAATATCTGATTGGATCTTGTACTCAATATCTACATATAGGTTAAGGTCCAAAAATTGAATTTGGTTTTGATTATATGTATGAGTAAATTTCAGATTCAGTGTGTTTTTTGCCAGGTATTCAATAAACTTCAAAAGGTCCTCCTCCCCACCACTCCAGATCAAGATCAGGTCATCAATGTAGCGCTTGTAAAACACCACATGATGCCTGAAAGGATTAGAATCTCCAAACACGTGGGACATCTCCCACCAACCCATGAACAAGTTGGCATAGGAGGGGGCAAATGCAGTCCCCATAGCTGTCCCACATGTTTGGAGATAAAACTGCTTGTCAAAGGAAAAATAATTATGGGTGAGTGCAAATCTAATACTATCCAAAATGAAAGCTATGTGTGCTGGAGAAAGAGTGGAGTGAGTAGTCAAGAAAAATTCTGTCGCTGTGAGACCGTGCTCGTGTTGAATGATATTATATAAAGAAGCCACATCTAGGGTAACCCAGGTGTAGTTGGGGTGCCAAATGATAGGTGCTAAAAGTGCTAAAACGTGCTTGGTGTCTATGATATGTGAAGGTAAGGCAAGAACAAGTGGCTGCAAAAAGTGATCTATGTATTGGGAAAGGTGTTCTCCCAGGGAACCAATAGCTGAAATTATGGGTCTACCTGGGGGTGCAGTGAGTGTTTTGTGTATCTTGGGCAAGTGATGAAAAATAGGAATGATGGGATCTGGAGTGGTAAGGAAGTCTCGCTCATTAGGTGTGAGAACATGTAACATCTCACCTTCGTCCAAGAGGTCCTGAAACTCTCTTATGAACTGTGGAGTTGGATCCCTGTCGAGCACGGTCTCACAGCGACAGTCTCACAGCGACAGACTACTCACTCCACTCTTTCTCCAGCACACATAGCTTTCATTTTGGATAGTATTAGATTTGCACTCACCCATAATTATTATTCCTTTGACCAGCAGTTTTATCTCCAAACACGTGGGACAGCTATGGGGACTGCATTTGCCCCCTCCTATGCCAACTTGTTCATGGGTTGGTGGGAGATGTCCCACGTGTTTGGAGATTCTAATCCTTTCAGGCATCATGTGGTGTTTTACAAGCGCTACATTGATGACCTGATCTTGATCTGGAGTGGTGGGGAGAGGTTTTGAAGTTTATTGAATACCTGGCAAAAAACACACTGAATCTGAAATTTACTCATACATATAATCAAAACCAAATTCAATTTTTGGACCTTAACCTATATGTAGATATTGAGTACAAGATCCAATCAGATATTTTCAGGAAAGAGAATGCCAGGAATTCATTACTTCATGCAAAAAGCTGTCATGCACGCCCTCTGGTCAGAGGCATTCCAAGGGGGCAGTTCCTGCGTTTACGCCGGAACTGCTCGACGTTGGAGGCCTTTGTCCACAGGGCAGATGAGATGAGAGAGAGGTTCCTGTCGAGGGGCTATGACGATACGAATCTTGAGCAGGCATACCAGCATGCACTTCATACGGATAGGAATACTCTTATCAACACGTCACTAGGGGGTAGTGCCAAAGACACACCTGTCGAGAACACAGAAGCGCCATTCTTTATCACTAACTTTAGCGAACAAGTGAACTCTATTAAAGCCATAATACGCAAACATTGGGCCACACTGTCCCTAGATCCATTATTGAGCAAAATGGTGTGTGTAGGACCAAAGATAGTGTTTCATAGAGCTCCTACATTAGGGAACATGCTGGCACCCAGTATGTTGAAAACAACAAATGATAGCAAAACCAAACGTTCCTTTTTTCCGAGATTAACTGGATCTTATAAATGTGGACATTGCAAAATTTGCCCTAGAATGATTAAGACTACGCATTTCTCCAACAAAGAGGATAGACACAAATATCAAATCAAATCATTCATGTCATGTCAAACTAACTTTGTGGTTTACCTATTACAATGCGGATGTAAAAAGCAATATGTGGGCCTAACGAGTAGAGCCCTGAAAGTCCGCATTCTAGAACACCTTAGGTTAATAAAAAATAAAGACATGACACATCCGGTACCAATTCACTTTAATAACTGTCCGTTGGGCACAGTAGATAATTTCCATTGTTGTGCAATTGAACACATAGCCATCCCCCCACGTGGAGGGGATAGGAAGAAGCTCTTACATCAACGAGAGGCACACTGGATACATACACTAAATACACTACAACCCAACGGACTTAATGTGGATTGGGATCTGCGATGTTTCCTCTAGTATTACTCAGTGAACTTTGACCTGAGATATGCATGCCCATAAACATGTATGTACATATATTTAATCATGAAATTATGTGAACTGTGAATTTACTGTTATCCTTCGCTTTGTCTTTTATGTTTGTCTGGTTTTCCCCCCCCTCCCCCCTTTTTCCCCTCCCCTCCCTTCCCCCTCCCCCCCCCTTTCCCCCCCCCCCCTCCCCCCCCTCCTCTGCACATCCCTCCCCCTCCCCCCCCCCCCCACTCCCCTTCCCCCCTCCCTTCCCCTCCCCCTTCCCCCTCCCCTTTTCCTTGCTCGCTCACAAACTTTTCCCAGCACTCCGAGGCCAAACAGCATAGGGTTGAATAACTATGGCTTATGTAGATTATGAAGTCCTTATATGTTTAAATAATGAGTTTAAATAATGGATTTATACTAGTTTGGTTCCATGTAGGAGGAATGTGGATAATGTTGTTTTTTCTTTTGCAGTGTTGTTTCTAGCATTTTAAGTGTATTCATACACCTTCAGTATGCAGCCAAACAGTCTTATCTTTATGCACGTTTATTATCTGATTATCCCCTGGGTTGGCAGGTTATGTACCTAGAGATGTCTTAAGGGAATAATGCATGTATGATGATTCAATTGTAATGAGACTGTTGTAAAAAAACTGTCTAGTACTGAAATGGTTAAAAAAAATTACTCCGCTTTCGCGGGCTTTTAGGCTATTTAAGAGGCTGTCACCACCTCTCCCCACTCCGAGACGAAGCCCTCTGTGAAAGGGTGAAACGCGTAGAGGGGGAGATGCTGGTGTAGCCCTGTGTGTGTCCAATAAAGTTTTGTGAAGAATACCCAGGGAGCTTTTTTCCTGACATGCGCAGTAGCGCCGTTTCCTTCCAATTTCCTTCTACTGGTGTTTGCCCCTGCATTTTTACAGCTGTGCTCCGTACCTATCTCTGGATGTTCTTCTCTACTACTGACTGGCGTGACGCACGCACCAGGACAAGCTGCCATATGTGAGTACTGTATCTCCTCCACCATCTGACTGGGGAGGAACTGACCATTATCGATGTTACTCTAGAGGTTTGTCCAGTGGAGTACTCTTACTGAATTATGCAATGTATCCCCACTATATGGACAGTTATTGCCATTAATTCCTCATATGAGATGCAGATTCACTGGGTCTATCAGTCTCACTGGGCTTTATTCAGAGCTTATCCTACAAACATTTATATTTATGATTCAGGACTTTATTTGGAATATATGTTTCCTGTGTACACTGAGCACCGTCATTTGGAAACTTCTATTTTTCTTATCAGGGATATATTATGTACATCATAAATTATTCCCATCTGTTTTACTGTAGCTCTTGGATTTTAGTATGATTTATTAATGCGAACAGTAAATACTTGGATAATAAGAATTATACAATTCATATAGCAATTACATTTCATATCATATATATATTTTAGATATCTTGTCTACGATAATTTTTATTTTGTTTGTCTAGCTGTTAATATACACACTATTAATCAAAAAATAATTTCTTCTTGCAAGATATGAAAAAAAGGAAAGAAATGAAAATCATATAATATAAATATTAAGTGAATCTATGAAAAAGGGTCACACTGTTCCTGATATTTTGCTAACAAGCTAAACGTTAAAATAACCAGAACATGAAAAGATAGTTCAACTGTGCAAAAAATATCATGTGCAAATACTGTAAATACTAAACATTTTCATAGAAATAACAATACCACTGTATATACAGTTAGGTTCGGAACTAATTGGACACTGACACAATTTTCATAATTTTGTCTCTGTACGCCACCACAATGGATTTGAATTGAAACAACCGAGATGCAATAGAAGTGCAGACTTTCCGCTTTAATTCAAGGGGTTAAACAAAAATATCGTATGAAACGTTTAGGAATTGAAACCATTTTCATACACAGTCCCCTTATTTCAGGGGCTCAAATGTAATTGGACAAATTAACACAATCATAAATAAAATGTTCATTTTTAATACTTTGTCATGAATCCTTTGCAGGCAATGACTGCTTGAAGTCTGGAACGCATGGACATCACCAAACGCTGGGTTTCCTCTTTTGTGATGCTTTGCCAGGCCTTTACTGCAGCTGTCTTCAGTTGTTGTTTGTTCGTGGATCTTTCTGCCTTAAGTTTTGTCTTCAGAAAGTGAAATGCATGTTCGATCAGGTTGAGATCAGGTGATTAACTCGGCCATTGCAGAATATTCCACTTTTTTGCCTTAAAAAACTCCTGGGTTGCTTTCACAGTATGTTTTGGGTCATTGTCCAATCACCTTCGCTTAATTTGGCTGAATCTGAGCAAAGAATATATCCCTACACACTTCAGAATTCATCCGGCTGCTTCTGTCTTCTGTCACATTATCAATAAACACTATTAACCCAGTGCCATTGGAAGCCATGCATGCCCATGCCATCACACTGCCTCCACCGTGTTTTACAGATGATGTGGTATGCTTCGGATCATGAGCCGTTCCAAGCCTTCTCCATACTTTTTTCTTCCCATCATTCTGGTACAGGTTGATCTTAATTTCATCTGTCCAAAGAATGCTGTTCCAGAACTGGGCTGGCTTTTTTAGATATTGTTTGGCAAAGTCTAATCTAGCCTTTCTATTCTTGAGGCTTATGAATGATTTGCTGCTTGTGTGAACCCTTTGTATTTGCTTTCGTGAAGTCTTCCCTTTATGGTAGACTTAGATAATGATATGCCTACCTCCTGGAGAGTGTTCTTCACTTGGCTGGATGTTGTGAAGGAGTTTTTCTTTACCATGGAAAGGATCCTATGATCATCCACCACTGTTGTCTTCTGTTGTCGTCCAGGCCTTTTTGTGATGCAGAGCTCACCAGTGCGTTCTTTTTTTTTTTCTCAGAATGTACCAAACTGTTGATTTGGCCACTCCTAATGTTCCTGCTATCTCTCTGATGGATTTCCTTTTTTTTTGCAGCCTAAGGATGCCCTGTTTAACTTGCATTTAGACCTCCTTTGACCGCACATTGTGGATTCACAGCAACAGCTTCCAAATGCGAATGCCACACCTGGAATCAACTCCAGACATTTTTCCTGCTTAATTGATGATGAAATAATGAAGGAATAGCCCACACCTGTCCATGAAACAGCTTTTGAGTCAATTGTCCAATTACTTTTGGTCCCTTGAAAAAGAGGGGGCTACATATTAAAGAGATGTAATTCCTAAACCCTTCCTCCAATTTTGATCTGAATACCCTCAAATTAAAGCTGATAGACTGCACTCTTTAAGCCCATATAAATTATTTAACTGTAACTTGAATTTATTTTGGTAAACAGCCGAAATAACAAAACTTGTATCAGTGTCCAATTATTTCCGGACCTAACTGTACTACACTAATATGTTTAAATTATATATGAATATGTATATTTAGCATTTCCAGCTGCATCTAAGCATGTGTTTTGCAGACTTTCATTCATTTTTTCTAGTAGTATTTAGGTAATTATATCATATATTGATTATTAATATGATATTCGTGTGTACTGAGTTGTGTGACTGAATTGCAGTTTGATTTCAAGTGCAGTTTGTATTAAGTGTGGAATTAGAACAAGATAAAGTTAATACACAGAAGATGTGAAGTAAGATATTGAAGTACAGTAAATTATTAACACGTAATACTGCATACCGCAACAATGAGCAGACATGTATGTGCACTTGGAGCACTTGCTCCAGGGAGAATACCACCATGGAAAGTGTGAGCAGGTGGGCTCTTTGGAGTCTGAGACTGCTGATCTGAAGAGGTAACTTGCAACATTGAGGGACATTGAAAATCTTGAAAGGAGCTTATTGCACGCTAAGCAGGCCCTGGCTGGGACTAATGGTGCAGCGGGTGTAGCGGTGGCTGAGAGCAATGAAAAAGTAGGTAGCTGGGTAACAGTTGGCAGGGGAAGCAGGGGGAAGAGGAAGAGGCAGGCGAGTTCTAAGCTGTCCCATCCCAATATATTTGCCAGATTAAGTGAATATATTGGGGGTTTGAGGGCAGGAATGGCAAGGCTGGGGAAGACAGATTCCTTCAGAAGCCAGTGGACTAGTTCCTCTAGAGAGCAATCAGAATACTCTGAGAACAAGAACGATTGTGGTGGTAGGGGGTTCCATGATTAGGAGGGTAGAGAGGGCAATCTGTTGCGATGACCACATGAGCTGAGCAGTTTGTTTTCTCCCGGGTGCTTGGCTTCAGCACATTGCGGATCAGGTAGACAGATTTTTAGGAGGGGCTTGGACTAACCCAGATGTCATGGCACATGTTGAAAAAATTACAAAGTTAGAGAAATATGGGGTGTCGAAAAAAAATATTTTTGTGATCTAGGCCGGAAGCTTAAATGCAGAAGATAAATGCGCAGTCTTTAAAACATTGTTAGAAAAGCACACTTATCAGTATGTACCCTTGGGTAACAAATATAAAAGACACAAGTCTAAACCAATGTGACTAAATTAACAGGTTGTGGATGAAATGGAATGGAAGAGGCAGGCGTTTATATTTTTAAAGTCAGAAGGGACAGAGGCATCATATGATAATTATAAGGAATGTAAGAAAAGTTGCAAAAGGGCAATCAAATTAGCAAAAAAAATTAAATGGGAAAAAAAAGGATTGCAATAG
Organism: Ascaphus truei; assembly: GCF_040206685.1. Classification (NCBI taxonomy): domain Eukaryota; kingdom Metazoa; phylum Chordata; class Amphibia; order Anura; family Ascaphidae; genus Ascaphus; species Ascaphus truei. The sequence continues at coordinate 360,208,812 of NC_134485.1, forward strand.
AAAGTAAGGAAAATATTGGAAAAGAAAATAAAGGACCCTTTCAGTGTCAGATGGTCAGACAAATTATTGGAGATAAGAAAAAAGCAGATGTATTACTCAAATTCTTTGCCAATGTATTTACCGGGGAGGAATTAATTGCAATAATACAGTAGTGCCAAAGGAGGAAGCCACAACCTCTATACTAATGAACAATTGTTTAACTGAAAAAGTGCATAGGCAGCTCGATCAAATTAAATTAAATAAAGCACCTGCCCCCAAAGGCATGCATCCAAGAGTTCTTAAGTAGCTAAGTTCAGTAATAGCCAAACCATTGAATTTAATATTCAAGGACTTCATTTCCGCAAGCTCAGTTCCACAAGATTGACGAAAAAGAGACATGGTGCTTATATTTAAAAATTGAGCTGGATCACAAACAGAGAATTACAGACCTGTAAGCCTGACATAAATAATGGTGAAGCGACTTGGAGGTTTAGGGGCCTTTTCACTAAGCTTCAATAAATTCATTGCAACGTGAATCAGGGTTGGTATGTTCCTACCGAATGCTGTGAAATGTGGCTAAAAACTGTCTTCACTAAAAAAAATATAATTTTTTTAGTGTTTGGTTAAAAAAAATGCATATCGCACTAGTTTGTATTTGCTTAACGAGCAAAATTAATTTAACGTTCGATTTCGCTTCAGCAGTCTGGAATTGCTGCACAGAGAGAAGCTGCATCTCCCTGCACAGCTGTTACAGTCGATTGTGCTGTTTTAATTTTAATAACATAGTATTGAAGCAGGGGGTCTCTGGAGCTGAAACACATTAATTTCAGGTCAGGGGCCATCCTGATTCCTGAGGTACAGGCCTCCGTACGGGTTGTCGGTATCTCCGTCAAGTTTAAATAACCTGGTCATAAGAAACGGGAGATGTAAACTTATACCCCAGATAAGAAAGATAAAGAAAAAAGAGAAAAAAAATTGTGAAGCACGTTCAAAAAAGTCTCCAAACAAATGCCAGGGGTAAGATATGCACTTACATGAAAGTGCCTTGGCTCAGGCACTAAAAGTATCTTTACTCCTTCTCTCCTACAGCAATAGACAGGAAAAACAGAGCCTCTTCTTAAAATTTCAGTTTTATAAAGATCAGGTTATAACTCACATGTATGCAGAGTATACATAGATAAAAAAGGAACAAGTTCATGTGCTCTCCTCCCGTCCGGTGACCGTGACTCTCCTCGCCGAAATGAATGCAGTTCAGTGCCAGACATCCTCTGCTTCAATACTACTGTATATTATTAAAATGTAAATTAAAACACACTTTCATTAATTTTGTGGCTAACAGCTAAGGCAATGATGGGGTTAAATAGCCTTATCTATTTTGTTGGTGGTAGAGGGGTTGGGTGAAGCTTGTAGTTGCCCCAGGGTGGGTGGTAAGGTAACAACCATTAAGGTAATTCAGGGGTTAACCCCTCCCATAAGGCCTAACCACCCACCCTGGGGCAACAACCCCCTTTACCCAGTCCTCTACCACCAACAACACACCACACAGGAATGGGCAAAAGTGCTATTAGCCAATTATGACAAATGGCGCTTTGCTCATTCAAATATAAAACACAGTGCAATAAAATACAATATTAAAATACAATACTATTAAAAAAAATGCATGCAGCACCTGTTCAAAATGGGAGAACTTGGGTAGGCTACTGCTGATGTAGTGCTGAATACATGTGAGGGAACAGGAGAGATGACTTGCCCGCAATAGTGTAGGGGCACAGGACAGGTCTTTTAATGGATCCGCTGGTTCTTCTCCTCTTGGTGTCAGTGCCTCCAGACATAGTTGGTTCAGGAGAGCTGAAGAAAGTCCCAGCATGACAACCTTTTACCTCCAATATCTCTGTCCAACAGACTGCCGCCGAGCCAGAAGTACAGTATAAATGAGGATGACTTTATTGTAGCAGCCACTGCCGGTGTCATTACACTGTGTGCTTCGGTTTATAGAATAGATCCCTGGCTTCTGGATTGCACTGGCCTGCCAGTAATATTGACGCTTGGCTAGAGTAGCCTGTTTCCTTCAGCCCATGAGGCTGGGCACATGTTTCCATCCCAGCCTGGAGGAGACATCTCCAAACACTCCCACTCCAGGCAGGGGCAGGCAGGAAACCAACTGAAGGTCTCACCCTCAAGGGGCTGAACTTCAATCTATGATTTAGACATTTCCTTCCTGAAGCTCAAAGAGGGAGGGCCCGGTATCTGTACCACAATTGGCTATCACAGATCCCTGTGTCATCTCCACTCCTGTCCACACCACTCAGGAAGTCAGCATGAGGAGGGAGAAAATCCCATAGGATAACCTGTCACTGTCTACATCTTATTAGAACTTACGTGACAGGGAAGGTAGAGAGATAGCTGGACCAGCTATGGCTATAAACTGTACACTAGCAATTTTATCCATTGATTGTCACTGTGGTTACCTATGCCCTCAATAGGGGCATACAGACGAGACCACGACTATTCTAAAGCTTGCCTTAAACTAGCCCGGTTACATTCTGGGTATGTGCTGGGCTAGTTTAAGGCAAGTTTAAGGCATTTCTGCATTGACTAATGACCCATAGGATTAATACAGCAGGGGTCCCTGGCAGTCCCATTCAGTTTGAATGGGACTGCCAGGGACCCCCGCTGTTAATCTGATGGGCCATTAATCAATGCAGAAATGCTGGGGCTAGTTTAAGGCAAGTTTAAGGCATGTATTCAGAATGTACCTGGGTGTGCCCGGGTCTTTTTGGCGATTGCCACTGGTTTGTGTTAGAATAATCGCAGTCTCTGCTATGATTGCCACAATGGCAACCTACTAGCAACTCCATCTACTTGCAACAGCTCGTCCCCTCCCCCCACACATACAGTAATGGGCAAAAGCCCTATTATCCAGATCCGGACAATAGCACATTTGCCAATTAAAAATAAACCATTAGCTAGCTAACCTATAGTAAAATAAAGTTGTACTTACCACTGTCAGGATGAAGGCAATCTTCATGTTTGTCCTCTTCTAACATTAAAATAAACAAATATCTACTAGCCAGTAACCACTTAATTACCTTAGCGGTTAGTTACCGCTATGGTAATTAAGGGTTTGACAACCCCCCCCCCCCTTTGCTACCCACCCAGGAGGCCTAACCATCCTCCCTGGGACAACTATGCACATCTCTCACCTCCTCTACTCATCACCACACACACAAATGGGCAAAAGCCCTAGTAGCCAAATATAGCTGTTAGTGCTTTTGCCAATCTGTGTTGAAAAATAAAAAATATACACAATAAAATGAAATTGACATTTCAATATATTCACTTAAACAAACATACAGGTAATACTTAGACATACTCAATTATAGGAAAGCGAAACGTTAATCCATTATCCATTATTTCGGCATTACTGTACACAATTGGAATTAATACCAAGTTTAGGTAGTGAATGTGAGCTGTGAGTGGTGTTTTGATTCAGTTAAAACATGAACCAACAGACTTCAACTTTCAAATGTCAAATGTTCAAACCATCTATTGTGAGCTGGGAGAATGAGTGTAGAGTGAGGAGATTAGTTTACAGGCATGTACTGAATTCATATTAAATATAACACCATGCATCATCAGGTTATTTTCATGTAAGTCTGTAAATTATTGAGCCTTTGATCTGCTGCTAACAAACCAAACAAGTACAGAAAAATTACATTAGCATTTACACAAACTTTGTAGATTTGTATGTTTATATTTGTGCAGAGAGGAAAGCACCTCTCCAGTATGTTGCACTTATGAGGCATTATGTTCTTCAATACTTAGAAATTCATGAGGATTGAAATTTGCATTAGAAACTTTAAACCTAAACCTTGCTCACAGTCATTGAATCTCATCCACATACTTGTTCAATCGTTGTTTAGAAAAAGGGTTCTAAAATCCAATATTTTACATCATAGCATACTGTATTATTCACAAACTAAGACTAGCATTAAGACACATAACTGTATACTGTCACGGCCGAGTTTATTCTAACTTTTGCCTGGTCTCGGCCGCGACAGAAACCGGACGCGCGCCGGGGTGTCCCGGGCGGCGCCGGAGCCTCGGAGGATCGGTCCTCCGATCGAGACACCCCCCTCCCCTCTCCGGGTCCACCGGGACCCCCAGAGCCCCCCACCGCAATCCCCCACATCGCGGGACACCAGGGCTCCCTTCGGGGAGCCCTGGGCATGTACGCCGTGCGCGCATGCTCCCGATGAAGCGTGACCGCGCATCGGTGACGCGCGGCACGCCGAGGGAATTCACTGCAAAAGCTGGGACACCTCGCGGCTTGCGGCTCTAGCCGATGTAAAATAAAACGTGTCGCCACTGTATGTATGTTATGTAATCATGCAAAGAAAAGCTGTAAGCCTGCATTTTTCGGCTTACTTTTCTACACACAAAATTACTCTAGCAAAGATACGTAGAAAAAAAGAAAGAAATATTTTACCAGGGCATAACAATAAAAAAAATGGATAAGAACAACTAAGCATGACTTTTCCTCTTAATGTTCACCGAGCATTGATTTTTTCATTGCTAAAATAATAAATGTAAGGACCGATTCAATATTGTTGAAACTCAGAAAATTGCAGTCAATGACTGTTTTTGGTGCATTTGGCCCCTTCAGAGAATATTGAATCAGGCCATAAATCACAAGATGAATAAATACATTATGTTAAAGAGATGACAGTCAAGTACAGAAAAGATTGTGGGTTAGTTATTAAAGAAAGGGTGAAAGTTGCATGTTTACTGTAGGATGCAGGAAAGAATGTTGGATACAGAGACAGAATGTGTGTGATCATTAGACTAAAACTGTTAAAGTGGTGGTACAGTACCTACAAATTGATTGATAGTTCCTTGATCACAAGTGCTTTATGTATCAAAGTCTTCCAGTTGCAAAACTGGAGCAAAATAAATACAATTGGCATAATCTTTTGCATTACTTTTTTTGCTCTTGGTTTTGAAGTTTGGTGACTTTTACACCTGTACAGTGCATGTTAGAGGACATACATTGGAGAAATAGTGTATTTGCTGGTACAGTATACCCAAACCTAACATGTTTGTTAGGCAGTAGCCATGCTGTTGTTTTGGTGAGGGATTTGCATTGTATTATTACCTGAATCAGGGAGTCCCACTGGTTCTCGAGATATCTATAGTGTTAACCAATGAGCAGCAATACTTGCCAAGTGGAAAAAAATGGCAGCTGGGGTCAACCTCAATCCAGTGACCAATAGAAAGCCGCATCATCTTCAAAATAATTTTTCATCGTTTTATTGTGGCCCTGCAGCCATAATATTTTTCTTTGTGTGTCAGAAATGGGCACAAAAAAAAACCTATAAATATCTTGGAAAACAGGGGCTCTCAGATTCACATAACATATACATTGCAAAATATTACTACTATTGAGATCTCTTTATCATTTATTGATAGTTTTCTCCTGCAGTTCTGCTTCCTACAGCATCTCTTTAATTACATAAGCAAATACTTTACTCCTTAGAGAAATGCAAGAGAGTGTGGGGTGTGTGTGTTTATCTGGGATCATGTGCTGTATATCTTTCTATTTTACAGGTGCCCACCATGATGTGATCTGCTGGTTTTTTATACATGCTTGCTATCCATCAATATGGTACCTATTTTCTCTATGTTATAGCTTTGCAACACACTGGCAAGTCAACACAAAAAATCTTTAGAGCATTTAATTGTTTCTGTGGAGTAAGAAATAAACAAAGAGTATGGCCACCACCCATGCACAATCACATCAATGGAAAAAGTTTAAGCCCGTTCACAAAATTCCTTTCACAAGTTTGTTTGTAAAAAATGGATTTGAGGAGCTATACCTACAAATCATGAAGTTTATTGGTGAAACACCAGAGTATACTCTATTGTTTCACCAATAAACGTCATGATTTGTACTGTAAGTAGAGCTCTACAAAGTATTTTAACAAACAAGCTTTTGAAAGGAATGTTGTGAAAGGGGTTCAAACATGTTGATAAGTACTGTATATTTCATTTTATACTAAATATTTGTGATACTTTGTGATTCACATCAATGTTTCTAAATGATTCAGATAATAATTATAATAAACTAAATTAAGGAACAAATGTGTGTCTTGATTAAACATAAATGTTTAAAGAAGCAGAATTTTAAAATCTAATTATTGATACCCTTCTATTTTCCACTAAATTAAAAAGGATCGCTTTGCAATTCTAGAATTTTCTTTTTTTGGATTCATGTGTGAAGCCAATTGTGTTCCTTCAACATTATTTTTCTTTTTAATAATGAATTGTGTATCTTGTATTACTTATGCAGCAAGTATCTGAGGCTGCATCTGACATATTGCTCACTTTAAAAAAAAAATGATGCAGGCAGTGGCAAAATCCAATACTGCTCAATCACGAATGCTACTGCCCACGTACAGACTACAGTAGTTATACACTTTCTTGAAAAAGGCAAATGCCATACATGCGAAATATATTGATAATCGCTGGAAACGGTATTGTGCATTTACTCTTTTATAACCATTTCTCCAATCTAACACCAAATCAGTTGTCGCTGTGCCCCGGCTCTCCCAAGCTGCAGGCCTCTCCCTCACTTTGTCCCATGCTGAACGCCCGATGCTGGTGCGCGCCGGGCCTCTCAGGCATCGGCGCACCGGAAGCAAGCTGGTCCACAGCTTCGAGTGTGCGTGAAAACGGCAATGAAATAGCCACAGTTTTGGCATAAATTGTGACCGTATGCAGAAAGCGCATTTACCTTCTTTTAGCAGATAGTAGTCAAATTGCCAAGTTTTCCTGGCTACCTGGAACACGCCATAGTAAAGGGCAGAATGGCATGTTCCAGCGCTTTGGTCCTTCTGGCATTGCACGCTAAAATAGCATGGCGAGTTCCAGGTTCTCGCCACGTGAGTGGCGACTTTTACACTTTACAAAACTGTTCTGGCGGATTTTAAAAATCGCGCCATTTTCTCGTGACTAAAAGATTTTCTGGCGAGTTTTTTGGTCAGAAGATGGCGCTATTCCCTTTCCGATCCTCTCTGCATAAGCCCCTAAGTGTGGGAAAGAGTGAAGGAGAGGCTTGCAGCTGGGGGTGAGTCAGGGCCAAGCGGCAACTGCTTTGTCCGGTCGCCGGACCACCCGCAGCCACAGGGCCCGGCATGAGACCATCCCCAAGGTTAGTCTGTTTTTTTATATGTATTGGTGAGGTGGGTGTATTTTTTTTATATGTATTGGGGAGTGAGTTTATTTTTTATATGCATTGGGAGTGGTCGCTGTATTTTTATATGTATTGGGGATAGGGGTAGTTTTATATGTATAGGGGCGGTGGGTGTATTTTTGAATATGTATTGGGGGTGGATTTTGTTATGTATTGCGGTGGTATTTTTTATATGTACTGTATTGGGGGAGGGGTTATTTTTCTATATTTATGGAGGGAGGTGAGGGTATTATTTGTATGTACTGGGGAGTGTACAGTATTTATTTATATGTATTGGGGGATGGGGGAAAGTTTGGTATGTATTTAGGGGTGTAAGTTTTTTGTATTTGGGGGATGGGGGGTTTTGGTATGTATTTTGTGGGGGGGATTGTGTGAGTGGAGGGGGATTAAGTGAGATTAGGGTAATTGACGGAGGGTGGGGGCAAGTGAGAGTCGAAAGGGAGTGTAAGAGAGGGTGAGGGAGTGAGTGAGGGAAAGAGGGAGTAAGAGTGAGATGCAGGGGAGAGAAATACATGTGAGGCGGGGTGGGATTGAGCGTTGGGTAATTTATGGAGGGGGTGAGTGAGGCCCCAGGAAATATGTCTCTGCCCTCATATATTGCAGCCATAAGTGGATATTCTAATAGCTATGAGTTGCACAAATCGTGAGGAAAGTGCTTTTCCCATTCGGATTGACATGTTCTGCTATTTTCTAAGCCCTTCTCCACTGCCCAAACCGTCTGGAAAATGCTATTTTAGGAGCAGTTTCATTCCAGGTATGCAAGTCGGAGCGGAATTACAGTACCAAAGTTGCGTTTTTTGCTAACTACAGATGTAGCACGACTTACTATTCCCATGACTGAGACATGGTTTTACAGCTGAATTCTAGTAGCTCCAAAAAGGACAAAACACTAAATCGCTTTAAACAACTCGCAAATATTTTCTCGCCATCTTAAAGAGGGGAGATAGAAATTGCTAGATCCCTCCTACCTGAAATAGAACTTTTGCAAGGAGGAGGACTTGTCAGTATTGGTCTTATGGAAATGTTTAAGAGGTATAGGATTTAAATATACTTTGCATATCCATTAACATATGCTCCAAGGTACCTCAGGTGAGTTCCATAATGGGCACAAGTGTCTCTCCCTATGTAGGGTTGAGGGGATATTTAGATTGTAAGCCCTTTGGAGCAGGGACTCCTCTTCCGAAATGTTACCCTTATGTCTGAAGCACTTATTCCAATCCTGTTATTTGTATTATTTGTCATTTATATGATTGTCACTTGTGTTACTACTGTGAAGCGCTATATACATTAATGGTTCGATATAAATAAAGACATACATACTGTACCTACATATTTATTCTACTGGAGACACTACTAATTTGAACTCAACCCCCTTGCCCTGGTGATTGGCTGTTTAACAGTGCAGATTTTCATTTTTATAGACACTGTTTAAATAATGCAATTTCTAATACAGAATAGGAATTTCTGGCTAGTTTTAATCTGCCACTTAAAGTATGACCATGTCAAATCGTACAGTTTTGCAAGGACAACCTCCCAGCTACTAGAATATCCCCCACAGTGTACCAACCAATAACGTCTTTGCTCATTATAGCAACAGCAAAAAAGATTTTTTTTTCTCAAGGAGAGGCAGACACAGGTTTCTTGTGACCTTTATTGCAATGTTAAATAGTAGATGGCTAAGCAGTAATTCCACAAGTTTACTAATACTTCTGATCAATGCTGGTTTTGCAGAGGAAAATATGTTTGAACCTTAAGCAAATAAAATGTAATTAATATTCAAAGTACAATACATAATCAAATTTAAAAGAATAAGGTGTCAAAAATGTTTTATTATTCACTCACAGTTAGTACAATATTACATCTTCATTAATTTCATAGTCACTATGTGTAGTTGTTTTGCTAATCCTTAAAAAGAGATTCCAGATCTTAGTTCCCCAACAAAAATAGTCTTATATATCTTATTATTTTTTCTGATGCGCTTATTCACATTGTGTTACAATATTATTTCACGTGTATTGTAAAGCACTACAGGATGTACCTGAATGGCGCAATATAAATAAAGATACAGTATACATATGTAGCCCTTGTACCCATGGGGTACTGCAACTACACGTGCTGCTGTCACCTTTGTGGCTAACAGGAGGCCTGAACCTCCACCACTGGGAGCCTGGTTTATACTTATACATGGTGCAGCGCCTCCACTGATGAGGTATCCCAACGTGGTGAGAGTGTTCCCTCACCAGAACCAACATACACAGTAAATACACACACAGTTGAATAAGAACAGTATTTACTAATCATATGAATATATATATATCCTCTTTACATATACCCCATTAGATCATTCCTCATGTCAAGCATGGCTTCACCCCACATGTAAATCACTGCATCACCCTTTGTCCTTTCAGTAGCAATGTGCTTTGGCACTTAACCCTTGAGTGTCCACAAACAATAGTGTACGTGTGAGGGGCCCGGTGGTGCACTTATAATACCTTCCTGGTCATAGTCCGAACCAGGATAATCAGCAACACTCAGTAACTCTGTAACGTGGGGTAGCTGCGCGACGCTCTGCTCCTTGTAGAAATGATTCCACCGTCTGACTCCTCTGGGGAGGGATCCCCAGCCGGATGATCCTTTGGGAGCAGTCTCTGCTATTGAGTCCAAATCTCCTTTCAGCTATCAAGCTGCACTGGCGTTCAGGCAACGTCCTGCAGCATATCTCTCTCTCTCTCTATTGCTATATGGAAATATTCCCTATCTTAAGGCTTTTCCCCATATCAAGCACATAGAACACTTCTACAGTAGCTAAGGGAACTAACTGGGCCCTGGGGAATTACCTCTGGCCTAGTCCCTAGAGCACTGCTCCGTGGACACAACCTGCACCTTCAGGTTCCCGGTCTTGACTCCTCGTTTCCTGTCCCAGCAGGCAGTAGTCTTTCCTCCCTTCAGAAACAATCCAGCCATTCCATTGGCGATCGTGCATTACCTGGCAGCTTCTCCCTAAGCATCATGGGAGTTGTAGTCTCTCTGCTGCTCAATTAACATTGGGACTGCATGCGCATAGGACACTGCGCAAGCGTGACTCTAATGGCCGCCACGGGGTGCCCTTCACATGCCCAAACCAGCAAGGACCCCAATCTTGCAAACCATCGCTTCTGCGCATGTGCGCGCAGGAACAACATGGCGGTGCCCTGCGGTGGGAGCCACCGCCGACTCCATCGCATTGCCAGCAACATCCCCACATGTGAGGGTAAGGAGGGGGAAAACGGGAGAGCAGGAGGGGACCTGGCTACACATACATACTGTACATACATACATATCACTTATGCTTCAGTGGTTGTAGAGTACTACAGCCACCCAGTGGCAGATTTCACATTAGGTACTCTAGGCCCAAGCCTAGGGCGGCAAACTTTTGTGGATGTCATTTAGGGGTGGGATACAGAGGTTCCACTTCCTTCTACACTGATAGCCGGGGGAGAGTGTGGCACCTCTGTAAAAGTCTCTTACCATCTCCTTCACGCTGCCCTCCTTCTGTGCATCGCGGCATCAAATGATGCTGCAACGTCACATGGCGATGCATTGCCAGTATAATGTGTCATTATTTGACTCCGCGACGCTGCAGAAGGAGGAGGGCAGAAGTAGGAGGGCTGTGCGAACGAAGAGGCGGCCCGGGATCAGAGCCTATGGGTGGCAACATTTTAAATCGCTGCTACTACCTCTGTTTTTTTTTCATACCACCTTCCTGCTTTCATTGTTGTATTGGACTGAAATAAAAGTAAAGTTCATTTTTCTACATTTTCACTGCTTATGTGAAGTCAAGGAAAATAGGTTTTTTTTTTTTAACAAAAACCACCCTGCACACATTCACCACTTCATAAAAAGCATTTTTGTTTTCTTTCAGTACATTGGCAGTAAAAATAGCGCAAAGCAAGTACTGTGGGAGGATGTTAGTAGGGCACCAGAAGGTTTGAAAAAAAAGTTGGCATATTTGATTTAGCTTTTTTTCCCACAGCTCTATAAATGTAATAGTTATATTGGGTGAGGTAATATTCTTTGGAATAGTAACTTTTAATAATGAGCATTAAGATTCTTCTCAGTCCCCTCTCCCACAAAAAGTTATTTTTTTGCCGTATTAATTATCAGGAATATTTGATTTCATTTAATCTAACTACAGTTGCATCCCAGTGTATTTTGGGATCCAAAATATTGCCTTGTGAGAGGCATATTTTACTTGGTAAGTATGTGTCTGTATAGTAATTTATTCTCTACAATTCTCTAGTGGAACATTCATTTATAGTCTTAAGGGGACAAATAAAAATATGAGTTTTTGAACATGAGAATGAACCATAGAGGAGAATGGGAATACATTTACTTTGCATGTTATCTTAACCCCTTGAATGCTTTAGGTTGTAGTTACTATGCAGGACCAGCTTGCTAAATTGCAAGCCCGGTGCAGAGTCTGTATATTTTCCATTCCCTGTAGCCATACTTGGTGCATCAGGAACTGTGTGTTATTTCATAATGCTCACGTGCCGGGGCTCCCTCCTTCCACACAGGATGGCGAGCCTCAACAACATATGTAGCCCCGCGCTCCACTCTTCCCCGAGGCGGTCCAGCTGCCTCCCCTAGTTTCAAGCGCATTTAAACGCTAGGCTCCTCGCGGGGACATCCCAGTTACCTGAGTGACAGCCAAGTAGGGAGCTGGTCCATCCATGTTGCTTGTATTGTAGTTCAGAGTAGTTCAGTGGAGGAGTGTGTTAGGCCGCGGCTAAGCAGGGAGCGAGCGCGCTGGCGCTCGAGCGCCGTGACATCATGCGCTCTGCTTGTCCATGCTTTTCCTGACCAGCTAGTTGCGCATGTGGGAGCGTGTAAGGGGGTGTGGCCTTTAAATCACAAAGCTGGTTCGCCCTCATTGGGCGAACCGCTCAAGTGACGCATCAGCGAGCAGCCAAATCAAATGTGGTTGTCTCGCCAAGCAGCAAGTGCACGGGCACGTGCATGTACCCTCACCCTGGATGAGAGCATTCAGAGTTATCACCCTGATCGCGCCGAGTGGGAGCATGCGCAGTTTGCTCCACCCTGGCCATAGCCTCGGTAAGCGAGTGCCTGTTGCATTCCCACTGCCGTAGCCAGAGGAAATCAAACCCCTTCCATGTCTAACTTTAAAAAATAAATTAAAACTACTAAGCTATAGGTGTCTGATTTGGATTTAACGATTTCTATGAGCAATTGATAATACAGATGTAGTTAACCTTACTGTCTCTGGTGCTTCTCCCACCTGTGGTCACGCAAACTCAATGGTTATATTGACCTTTATTTAATCTAAAGCTTTACTTTACATTTTCACTTCTTTAGGCAGGCTATGATGTTTGTGCGATTATTGTTTCACTTCTTGTTGCTTCTCAAGTCTGGTACTAGTTTTTAACTATTTTTGGCTAAGGTAACCTGCTGAAAGACATTTAGGGCCTTATTCAGAGAGGATTGATAAAAAAAATCGACAGGGAATGTAAAATGCCGTTTTTTTGGGTGTTGCTATCACGGTATTCAGAAAGGCTCGATTACCAGTGATAGCAAAATGCCCAAAAGGGGCGAGTTGCTGCCAGCGATAGCATAAACCCTCTGAAAAGGACTGAACCGGCGATTCATTTCTGCTGCAGAGAGAGCTGCTTTGAGAGAGCCGCCTCTCCCAGCTAAAATGTCGCCCGAAAATTATTTATTTAAACATACATTTCTTTAATAGTGTAGAGGTGCAGGGAGTCTCCGGAGCTGAACACGTTGGTTTTATGTCCGGGAACCCCCTGCTTCCCGAGATACAGGCCTCTTTATGGGGTGCAGATATCTCCTATGCAAGGAAATGTCCCGGTCACATGACGCGGGACATTTCAATGCAGAGGGATACCGGCACCCCATAAAGGTGCCTGTATCTCAGGAAGCAGGGGGTCCCCGGACATAAAACCAACGTGTTTCAGCTCCGGAGACCCCCTGCACCTCTACACTATTAAAGAAATGTATATTAATAAATATTTTAAAAAACATCAATACACGCCCCCCCCTCCGCCCAAACCCATACAGTACAGTAATGGGCAAAATAACTATTATCCAGATATGGATAATAGATTATTTGCCCATTATTAAACACTGCATTAGCATACATAAATAAAATAAATAAATAAAGTTATACTTACCACAACAGCAGGTCCCTCTGTCCTCCGTTGCCAGAAAGCATATATACAAAATAAATACATTCTAATGTCCCCTAACCCCTTAATCACCTTAGCAGTTACTAACCGCTATAGTCATTAAGGGGTTAACCCACCCTGACCCGGGAGGCCTAAGCACCCATCCGAGACTGACTATACCCACCCTATGCCCATTGAGTAGTATAGTGGTACATCATACCCATATAATAATAATATGGGCATGATAAGCCTCAATGGGCACCCTAATCACAATACAGTAATACACAAGACACACAGTAATAAAACATAACTAAACTCCAAAAAATCACACGTCACTAAATAAAATCAGTAGCCAGCTAATCCAATCAATAGAAGCAATTACATCAACAATGAATTAATTAAACCATTACCCAATCAAACCAATTAATTCCTAAACCAACTCAAAGTGAATAGTAACACTAACCAATCCAAACAATGAATTACTCCAACATTAATGAATGTAACCATTAAAAGACAAAGAAATAAATTAAAACAATCTCTGAAGTAACCATAAAACACATTAGCTAACATAATATAACATCACAAACAATCACATCCACATAATAAAGTGCAATGAAAAATAGCAACAGCAATAACAAGCGAGAAATGCCCCCCAAAAATTGTCATAATAATGTATTAATCTGTACCCTAAAGAGGTACAGATTAAGTACAAGCGAACACCAATCGCAAACCTTTTATTACATTAAACATGAACAAACAAACAATCACATCCACATAATAAACTGCAATGAAAAATAGCAACAGCAATAACAAGCGAGAAACGCCCCCTAAATATTGTCATAATAATGTATTAATCTGTACCCTAAAGAGGTATAGATTAATATATTATCAGTCAATGTGCCTCCCCCAAAAAATCAAAAAAACACATCCAAAGATTAAACCTGTAAAAAGAGACATTTACAAACATTGAATATATTACTTACCATTAGAAGCGGTGGTCCTCCTACTCCCAGGGAAACAGGAAGCTCACGTACCTTGAAGGCCTCCAACAGCATTCGATGCCATCCGCCATGAAGATCCGGCTCAGGTACCCAATCTTCTTTTTTCTTTCTTTAATCACCTTCTTCTATCTTCATATGTCACCATTTCTTGTTCTTCTTTATCTTCTTTCTTCATCTATCAATCCAAAATACCCCATGTTAAATCCCAGCCGATGCTGTCTCGTCGGCTTCTTGGGCTCAAATGAGGCGTCATGGCCTTAAATAGGGCTTGTGACGTCACATTTAGCCTCAAAATGGTTAACAACCACCTGATTGGCTGTTAAAACCATGTTCCGACGTAAAAAAATTTTTTTGGACATGACGTCACTTAAAGGGAATGATGCCAGCCAATCAGAATGGCTGTGCTTCATTTGCCTTTAAGATGACGTCACTAAATCCAAGATGGCCGGCGTCACATGGTATTTCAGCCAATCAGATCGTGTGAACCAATTCCACACTCTGATTGGCTGAAATACCTTGTGACACAGCGGCCATCTTGGATTTAGTGATGTCATCTTAAAGGCAAATGAAGCACAGCCATTCTGATTGGCTGGCATCATTCCCTTTAAGTGACGTCATGTCCAAAAAAAATTTTTTAAGTCGGAACATGGTTTTAACAGCCAATCAGGTGGCTGTTAACCATTTTGAGGCTAAATGTGACATCACAAGCCCTATTTAAGGCCGTGACGCCTCATTTGAGCCGAAGAAGACGACGAGACAACATCGGCTGGGATTTAACATGGGGTATTTTGGATTGACAGATAAAGAAGAACAAGAAATGGTGACAGATGAAGATAGAAGAAGGTGATTAAAGAAAGAAAAAAGAAGATTGGGGTACCTGAGCCGGATCTTCATGGCGGATGGCATCGGATACTGTTGGAGGCCTTCAAGGTACGTGAGCTTCCTGTTTCCCCAGGAGTCGGAGGGCTACCGCTTCTAATGGTAAGTTATATATTCAATGTTTGTAAATGTCTCTTTTTACAGGTTTAATCTTTGGATGTGTTTTTTGATTTTTTGGGGGAGGCACATTGACTGATAATATATTAATCTGTACCTCTTTAGGGTACAGATTAATACATTATTATGGCAATATTTGGGGGGCATTTCTCGCTTGGTATTGGTGTTGCTTTTTTGCATTTCATGTATTATGTAGATGTCATTGTTTGTTTTTTCATGCTTAATGTAATTAAAGGTTTGCGATTGATGTTCGTTTGTATTTAATGTTATATTATGTTAGCTAATGTGTTTTATGGTTAGTTCAGATATTGTTAGAATTTCTTTCTTTCTATTTAACTGTTTAAATTCATTAATGTTGTAGTAATTTATTGTTTAGATTGGTTAGTGTTACTATTCATTTGAGTTGTTTCGAAATTAATTGTTTAGATTGGTTAATGGTTTAATTAATTCATTGTTGATGTTGCTATTGATTGTATTGATTGGATTAGCTGGCTA
Organism: Ascaphus truei; assembly: GCF_040206685.1. NCBI lineage: Eukaryota > Metazoa > Chordata > Amphibia > Anura > Ascaphidae > Ascaphus > Ascaphus truei. The sequence goes on from NC_134485.1 coordinate 360,224,714, forward strand.
CTGTTTGTATTTAGTGACTTGTGATTTTTTGGAGTTTAGTTATGTTTTATTATTGTGTGTCTTGTGTATTACTGTATTGTGATTAGGCTGCCCATTGAGTGCTATAGAGGCTTATCATGCCCATATTATTATTATATCGGTATGATGTACCACTATACTTCTCAATGGGTATAGGGTGGGTATAGTCAATCAGGGGTGGGTGTTTAGGCCTCACAGGTGGGTGAAGGGGGTATTAGCCCTAAGGATGGATGTTTAGACCTTGCGGGTGGGTAGCGGTTGGGTTAACCCCTTTATTACCTTAGCGGTATTAACCGCTAAGGTAATGAATGGGGTTAACTCCCCCCGCAACCCCACCACAATGCCTAAACAGCCACTAAGGGCCAAATTCCCTCTTCACCCACCCCCGCTAGCCACAGTATTGTATTGTATGTTTTTACAGTAAGCCTGGCACGGGTGTTTAACCCCTTCATTGCCTTAGCGGTTAGCCGCTAAGGTAATGAAGTTGCTGTACATGCATGTTTCCTGCCTCGGATGCATGCCGGGGGGGTCCGGAGCTGCTATTAATGGCTATCAGCTCCGGAGAACCCCGGCATCAATCCGAGGCAGGAAAGGGGCCTGATTTTTTCTAAGTCCCGACAGATCGCAGCTCATCGAGTCATCTCCCCACCAATTTACCAAAAGTTTTGTGGTGAATTGGATTTGGGGAGAAGAACGCCTTTTAGGGCTGCGATGGGCTGCGATAGGCCGCGACAGCCGACTTGCGGGTCTCTGAATCGCGCGAGTTTATCAACCCTCCGAAAATGGTCGATAAGCGGCTGAACGCTGCTCAGTTGGCGAATTTCGGATGGTGATAAAATTTAGCATCCATACAGGCCGTTATCGAGCACTTATCGAGGCTATCTGAATACCAGTAGCCATTTTGGTCGATAAGTGCTCGATAAGGGCCTTATCGAGGCTTTCTGAATGAGGCCCTTAGTGATAATTCATCAGTTTACATAGTGACAACGCTGTTCTGAGGATATTAAATACTGGATGAATACTTAATTTGGCAAATACTGCTCATTTGCATGCTAAGGTCTATTGTGAACGCAAAGAGATTTTCACAGTTTTCAGCTGCCTCCACCCTTTGTTGAATAGACAGAAAAGGGTTTCATCTCTTTTTTGACATTTTTTAATGAAAATAAAATGGCCATAGCACTGTTTTTGGTGTTTATTGAATCGTTCCTGTACTGAAAAAACAACCAAATTATATCCACTTGATGGATAAATATCTATCAATGCAAAGGTCAAATTGAAGATTGACATTTACTCGTTACTGATGATGGATATATCAAAGAAGGGTTGAAACAATAGAATATGTTAAATTGTTGCCATGATCAGTTTGTAAGGAAGGAAACATTTTCACCATGTTGGCATATGCATTCTATGCTAGGATTGGTAAAATATATTTGATAACAGAATTTTCAGCATATGTTACTCTTTCGTCAGAAAACATTCTGCTTCTTAAGTGAAATAGAAAGCTATTTTCATGATTTGGAGAATGCTGACAACACAATAAGTCATACATAATAACTGCACGCTTAATTTCGGTAATTTAATGAGCTTTATGAATGCATGACTTTGTGCTAGGGTAGTGCAATAAGTAATCTCTGCTGTATTCATGCTGATGGCGTTTTTGTTCATTTATATTTAGTAGTGTACTATTCAAAACATCAAACAGCAGGCAGAAAAGTGAAATAAACTACAAATCCAGTCAACATTTCTGTAAATAGTAATCAAATTAATTAAATACATGTACTATACTTTCCAAAACCCATTTCATACATATGCTTTTATTTAGTGCGAACCGTACACAGTACATAGGGTTTTACATAACACGCAATTAATAACAGAAAATTCTAATACCCAGGGATGCAAAAGATAGAAGTAAACAGTAAGAATAAGGGATCTGAGGTCTAAATAATTTATACTGTAAAAATGTAATGCACTGTGAGAGGTTGCTAAGAATGCAACAAGAGGCTTGGGAAAAAGAGTCATCATGCACTGTCTTTTTTCATTTCCAGCAGAGCTATATATGTATAGAAAGCTAGAAAGGCACAGATGTAGTGGGATTTACGGTCTGTGGAGCCGCGGCTGAAAAAGCTTAAAGCCGCATCTATGGAGACAGAGATGCCACGGTCGTGCTGGAGGGGGGAGGGAGGGGGTGGAGCCATGCCGCCTGATCCGATCCCCTGCAGCTACAATCCTTCAGAGCTGGGGTAGTCATGGCTCTGCGGCTTGCTCCAAATGCTGAAAACAGTAGGTCTTGCTACATCTGTAAAATGTTAATGCACTTTCATGAAAAGGCATACACACATTACATGTCTATGTATATGTCATAATGTATATGTATTTTGCAACTTTTCATGAAATTGCATTAGCATTTTACCTTTCTACTTTTCTGTGTAAAGTGTTTCTCTTGTATTATTATAAAACTATGCCTCTAAAAATGCTGTTTTCTTTTCATTATAAACAGGTTTTATATGGGGTGAAATAAAACAGATGTGGGATGGAGGACTCCAGGATTACGTCCATGACTGGTGGAATTTAATGGATTTTGTGATGAATTCATTATATTTGGCAACAATTTCATTAAAGATTGTTGCATATGTAAAGGTATAGTAAATAATAATTCAAATATCGTTATGTAGTTTCTCAGAAAATCCTTTCAAGATGCTTTATTTTGTCCAAATATATTTATCTGAGCATTGTACTGTAAGTTGCTGTGCACAACTCACAGGAAAGGGTGGACAGGTTTGTAGATACCAGTTTCTACTATGACATATCTGATGTTTAACAAGTCAGTACCACTCCCTGAAAATGTACATACTGTATGAGTGTAAACTAGTAGGTAATGTAAGCGAGCATAGAATTTTGTTTTGATGCATTACTCCAACTTTTCTTATGTTTGTATCAAATGTTTGAATAAGTAACCTACAAGACACACAAAAGTCAGGAAAGTTGATGCCACTTCAGACAAGTTGATGCACATAATTTGATACATCTCATTATAATGCTGCATCATGTTACTGCTCCCTAACTCCTTTGACTGACACTTCCCAAATATCAAGTTGACACACATTGTGAACACCTTGGAGCAAAGTCCTTCATACATTAATGCAAAGCGATGAAAGGTGAAAATAACACAATATGCATGCATTTCGCTCCAAGTTTGATTTGATACATTAAATCAGCCGACCAAGCTGCTGTTACCCCCACCCCCTTTTAATTTGTGCATCAATACAATCCACACAATGATAAGTTATTAATTAAGTTGCCGATTGATTCATTCTCCTGTGATCGAAGAAGATTTGGCTCGGTGGTTCACTAAATAGCTGTCAGTGCTGCAGAAAAGGACCAAAGATGCAAAGTTCTGTGGAAAGATCATGTGACCAAGCAGTCACTAGATACAATTGGTGTACTGCTAGAGAGAAGGCAGGACTCAAAAAGGGTTGTGCCAGAGTCTGTTTCAGAAGAGGAAGGAGTTGTGACTTTATAAATGGTTGCTATAGAGACAAATAATGCTTGTTGCATTATAATAAATTAAAAATGTCATTTAGAGTTGTTTTAAAAAAAATGCTATAAGTATTTTCTGATAGTACAGAAGGGATTTATTAAAAAAGACACACATGTAGGATATCGCTTGGTCTGCTGTTTTAAATCCCAAAGCTATGTATGTATTAAGGTGCAGAAAAAGTGTGAATTCTTACAAATAGCATACAGAGTCAAATTTCTCCCTCATGAAGATTGAGACTAACAAATGCATTGCAACATTTTTGGAGCATATTTGCTTCAAATGTAGGAAATGTTTGTTCCATCTGGTGTGGATTGTGAGACGTCTGATAGTTTCGGCTTCATAGACTTGGTTGTTTATTTTACGCAGATTGAAGAGAAAAAGTTATTCAGAGAGGAGCAGAATTCCACTGTATATATAACATTTAATATATGCATCGCTATGCATCGTGTAACTCCTCCCTAATGCCTCCTTTTGATACCCTCCATGTATATACAGTACATTATATATAATATACATATACAGTACATTATATATACTAAAAACATGACATTAGAATGTCTGGCATGTTAAAACTGCACATTTTGTCTACGTTCTCATATAACAAAGTTCTATTGAGTTTTGGAATTCATAGAAATAATATACTGTACATCTTTATGAAGTACATTTTTTTTACCCAACACAACCAATTTCTAGTTACAATGTAAGCAGGAATTCAAAGCAAGCTCTCTTAGTTTGTTTTATACTTGTAAAAACATTTTTTGAAACTGGTTCCTTCCGTCTTTCATTTGGCTATGGAATATAGCAACTATCAAGATAAATATTTTACCAAGGATATTATATTTAAAGCACTTTCAGCTGATATACATAAGAAAAGTATTCTTCTGCTTGAAAACCCAAATATAGTTAAAATTTAAAAATATGTAGGACTTAATTTTGAAATTTCTCAAAAAAAAAATATTCTTTAGTTAAACTCTCTGGGACTGGAAATTATCTCAATAAAATCACTACTGCAGTTTAAAATAACCTATTGATCTTAAAAATCACTAGGAAAATAACTGTCCATAATTTTGCATACATATACAAAAATATGAATCTTTATTTTTTATTTTTTGCAGTACCATGGACAACGTAATCGAGACGAATGGGAGATGTGGCATCCTACGTTGGTAGCTGAGGCAGTGTTTGCTATTGCCAACATCTTTAGTTCTTTGCGTTTAATCTCATTGTTTACTGCAAACTCTCACCTGGGTCCTCTGCAAATATCTTTAGGAAGAATGCTTCTGGACATTTTAAAGTTTCTCTTTATATACTGCCTTGTGCTACTAGCATTTGCAAATGGTTTAAACCAGTTATATTTCTATTACGAAGAGAATGATAAAAGTTTGCTGAATGAATGCAAAGGAATTCGGTGTGATAAACAAAATAATGCCTTCTCAACGTAAGTGGTGTGTTTGTTTTGATAAATAGGTAGTTTTTAGATTACATTGATTTACATACTACAGCCTTATCCTCTTTGCTGTGATCTATGTTACAATGGAAGTTAAGTTATGGTACTCCTGCTGTTTATACTACAATTACTTAAGTGAGTGAAATATTCTTGTATTAGTGCTATACACAACGGTCCCATGATTTTATGACCATGTCACCAAGCAAGACTAAAAGCGGAAATGGCATTTTATTAAAGATGTACCAAGCTGTGTGTAGCATCCTGTGGCATTCCCTAAGAGGCAACCACCATCCACTGGTGTAGGGCTATTGTGCTGCATCCCTTGTTGTAGAACAAATGCATATCCCTGTTTTAGTGTACAGTACCTCTACCTTGACACAATATAAATGTTTGTGAGTCAGACCTATTCTATTTTCCACATACCATGACAACAGCTGTCTTTAATCACAACCAACCAACTCCTTTTAGATCTCCTGTTGGGGGATTTTTATAATGTAATCAGTAATGCGATATTACTGTGTACAGAACATAATTCAAATGTCTTTTGAAGTCTGTGCATGTATAGTATGCCGTGAGTTTGAACTCCAGACCACCTTCCTGTTTGATAGTTATTATAGTAACATCCTTATCAAATTTCTCCCCAAACCCTACAGCTAATTCGTAGATTGTAGCACTGCTTTTCCTAACTCCACACGCCCTCTCCATTAACCCCTTCAGTGCTCTTCCTGGTCATGTGATCGCTCATGGGCATAATCATGTCATCATTCCAGTTACTTAGATAGAAGGGAAGGATCCTCCCATCCATGCAGATTGCGGGTCGGAGCGATGCCCATGATCTGCTCCTAGAACATGAGCATAGTGCCGTGATGTACAGGGTACATCATAGGGGACAGTGGCATGCCAGCCCTAAGTACTTACATTGTACGTCTAAAGGGCACAAAGGGGTTCAATCTACAGTATTTGCAGTCTATCCCAGTTTGCACAGTTGTACTGTAGATTGTGATTATTAACAAATTTGAAGGGCTCATTCATAATACTCAGAAGAGACTTTTTTCGGAAAATAATGTGAAAAACTACTGATGGTGTCTTCTTATTCAATAGACGTTTAACAGATACTGAAGCCTCTCTGAAAAATAAATAAATAAATCAAACAAAAGGAAATTGACCATTTGTAAAAGTATCCCCAAAATGCTATATTATTAATCCCTTTATAACTGTAGTGGTGACCAGATAAGTTCCCCTTGCATACTAAAGAGTGTTTAGTAACCCATATGGTAAGCAAGAGGATAAACACAAAATCCATCTCTTTAGGGTGCATAACCACCCTTTCTGGTGGTCAATGTGAGTATCCAGTGATAGATCCCTGATCAGTAGTTTAATGGATGACCATGACAGGAAACCTAATTGTTTTCTTCAATCACTTCTGTAATGTTTTATGGATGTAAGATTGGTGCATTTAATGCCTGGTATACTTGGATAACTTTAAACTGTGCTTACTCTTTTTCTAATAATTGTAATTGCTTTGTTTCTTTTCAGATTATTTGAAACATTGCAGTCATTGTTCTGGTCTATTTTTGGACTCATCAACCTATATGTGACAAATGTAAAACCACGACATGAGTTCACAGAATTTGTTGGCGCCACCATGTTTGGGACATACAATGTTATCTCCCTGGTCGTTCTTCTTAACATGTTAATTGCGATGATGAACAACTCATACCAACTTATTGCAGTATGTATTCATTTTCATGGAATAATTGGCCATTCCATCGTGTTAGTTACCAGGAAAGATGGGTTCAGATATAATTCAGATTTTCATATTGTTGCTATTTATAATTAATTACAAAGTTCAAAAGATTTATTCGGGGAATTTTTCCTCAAAAGGGTAATGACTAAGTAGGTGGCCTTAGTTGTAAAGACATCATGGGCCATATTTACTAAGTGGTGCTGTGTCAAGACCTTCTAATTCCCTTAGACAATTTATGACCCAGTGCCTTCTAGCACCTGATGGTGTCTTATGACAAAGAACCCACTTAGTGAATATGGGCCAAAATTAGTAGCAGCTGATACTCAACATGTCTAGCATCAAAATGTGTGGCCTGATGAAACCTAGGGTCTTAATTAACTAATGTACTGCTAATTGAACACCACAAGCAGTGGACCATGTTGCCAATCTGGTCTATCCATTATTGCCATTTATTGTAAATCTTGGGACAGTTTTATACATATTTTTGCTGTTCCTCATATAGGATTTGCCTCTATATCCTATTGATTTTTATTCCATGACTGTATTCTCCTTTATTTCTTTTTCATGCAATCACCTTTAATAAAGAAGGTGTTTGTCACATTTACCCTGATCGCTGATATGCTGTTGAATAGTTGAAATGTATTTGACAACCATTATATAATATGAGTATTCTTATTTTTGTTACATACAGTGGCGACCAACTTTATTCTAACTCGGCTAGCTCCGCGAATTTCAGATTATCCCGGTTATGTGCGGTTTTGTATCGTTTTCGCCCGGAGTGTATTGCGTTATTTTCGCGGCTGTGATTTAAGCATTTTATTCTCGCTGTCTGCAATACTGCAATGCCGTGTAAAAACTCATGGGGGCGTTTGCGAGCTGTTGTCTTTGAAGCCGTCCCCTGGAGAGATGTGTTTGCAGCAGAGAGAGATCCGCTGCTCTCTCTGCGCAAACATCGGCACATTAAAAATTATTTCAAATACATTTTTATTCATAGTGTAGATATGCAGGGGGTCTCCGGAGCTGAACCGCATTGGTTTCAGGTCCGGGGACCCCCTGCTTCCCGAGATACAGGCCCCTTTATGGGGTGCCGGTATCCCTCTGCAATTAAAGGTCCCGATCACGTGACCGCGGAATGTAAACAAAGCAGAGGGATACCGGCACCCCATAAAGGGGCCTGTATCTCGGGAAGCAGGGGGTCCCCGGAGCTAAAACCAAAGCGGTTCTGCTCCGGAGACCCTCTGCACATCTACAGTATGAATAAAACACCCATATCAATAAACACTCGTTCCTTACCTTTGCGGCTATGTGCTATGGCAACGAAGCAGCACAAATGTATTTTTAATAATATTGTACAGTGAGCAGGGGGTTCCCTGAGCCACAAATCAATGCGGTTCAGCTCAGGGGACCCCCTGCTCCTTCACAATATTATTAAAATACAGAAATGCTGCTTCATTACCATAGCTGATAGCCGCTAAGGCAATAAAGGGGTTAACCCACCGTGCCCGCTTTATTGTGCGTTGCGGGTGTGGGTGAAGGGGGTATTTGGCCCTTGGTGTGAGTTTAGGACTTGCGGGGGGGTTGCGGGTGCACTTAACCCCTTCACGACCGTAGCAGTTAATACCGCTACGGTCATAAAGGGGTTAACCCCTCCCGCTACCCCCCCACAAGCCCTAAACAACCACCATTGGGCTAATACCCCCTTCACCCACCCCCGCTACCCACAATAAAAAAAATTCACACACAGCAGCCCCACAATAAATAAATAAATAAATCTAAATAAATAAATAAATACATGAATATAAATATATATATATATATATATATATATATATATATATATAAATATATATATAACAACAACCCCTGTAACCCCTAACATAATACACTTACTGTATATGCACATCAATGATACTATAGGCATGAATGTATTTTTAATAATATTGTACAGTGAGCAGGGGGTTCCCTGAGCCACAAATCAATGCGGTTCAGCTCAGGGGACCCCCTGCTCCTGCACAATATTATTAAAATACAGAAATGCTGCTTCATTACCATAGCTGATAGCCGCTAAGGCAATGAAGGGTTAAGGCAGAATAGCATGTTTATTGGGGACATTTGCCCCCAATAAACATTGCAATAAACAACATACAGTACACCCCCTGTGTATTTAAAATACATAAACAACAATAAATACATTAAATACATATTTTTAATGTGTCTGTTAAACCTCCCTGTGACAGGCTTTCAATGATGTCACATCCTTTCTCCCCCAAGCCTCTGTCACATGGTATACTAGAGCCAATCAGAGTAGGGATGGAGTTCCCACGCTCTGATTGGCTACTGTACCATGTGAGGCCGGCCATGTTTCTTTTCATGACGTCATCTTAAAGGCAATAGAAGCAAAGCCATTCTGATTGGCTGTGCTTTCATTGCCTTTAAGTGACGTCATCATTTTTTTTTCTCGCCAAAACACATGGTTTTCACGGCCCAATTAGGGCCGTGGGAACCATATGATGAAAATGTGACGTCATAGGCCTTTAAAAGCCTATGTCGTCTCATTTTGAAGCCAGACGCCGAGGAGGAAGGACCTCCTACAGAAGAAGAAGGCCAGGGCATGGCCGAAGATGGAAAGAAGACCCCACCCGGAAGAAGATAGAAGAAAGAAGAATACAGATGAAGATGGATTACAAATAGAAGACCCGTGGATTGATTTGGATTTTTAGTGTAATGTTTATTTTTTTATGGTTTATTATTTTATGGGTTCCTGTGCCTGGTGGATTGGTTCGTGAGTAAGCTGTTCAACGGGAGTCAGTGGGGCCAAGTAATGGTAAGTGAACTAAAGAAATGTATTTAATTGTTCTTGTAAATTTTTTGAAAGTTTTTTTAACATGTGTATTTATTTATTTGCGGTATATCAGTACTTGCCACTGTATGTATGTATGTATATATGTCTAGAGAGATATATACATACAGGGTAAGAAATTTTGTTATTTTAAAAGCTTGATTTGTTGTGTTTTAAATTAATTTGGCTATGGTGCTATGCTTCAATGTGCGTACTGTATAAATTTTTTTTACAATTAGATAGATGTGATCCTTGATATTGTATTGTGTGCTTGTGTTCAGGGTTAGATTTGGTTTTAAATGTTGTATTCTGGTTGGTACTTATATTTTTTCACATGCTAAATTGTTCTGCTCCAGGCGTGAATTAGTTAATTGTTTAATTGTTCAGGATGGACTGTCAATTGTTTAGGGATGTAAATAATGAATGCTAATTGATTTTTGTTTACTTGATTGGTTAAAATAGTTTACTTGTTTGGAGGCATTTGTATTTTTCTTGCATTGGCATTTGATGATTTAGATTGTAAGATCAGTTAGGATTATTAAAGGAAATTCATTTTAATGTAGTGTGCCTGTATGGAGAAGTGTTATTTGTAGTACAGTATGGTTTTGATTACCCTTCTACATTTATTTGTATATTGGTTCATCATGTGTGTGTATATACTGTATATATATATATATATATATATATATATATATATATATATATATATATATATATATATATATATATATATATATATATATATATATCTCTGTGTATATATATATATGTATATATATATATATATATATATATATATATATATATATATATACTGTATATATAGTTGCATGATGAAGCCACTGTACAAATTCATGGGTAAAGGAGGGGTATCGGGCCAGTGTGGCTTAACTCCTTAATTACCTTTGCGGTTATTATCTGATAAGGTGTTTAAGGGGTTAATTGATATCTGAATGTACTTGCAATGTATTGGCTTTGTATTTGCTATTTATTTTGTGGGCAAGACAAGGATGTCACTGGCGATGGAGACTTCTTATTGATGAGGTCAGTAGTACTTTATTTATTTGAATATGCTAGTTAATGTTTTTAATAATGGGCAATTAATCTATTATCCATATCTGGATAATAGTTATTTTGCACATTATTGTACTGTAGGTGTTGGGGGGGGGGTGTATGTATTGAATGTATAGGCCAGGTTTATTTTTTTTACATTCAGGGTTTGTTCCGTGGTTGTGCGTGGGACCTCTGGTATCTCGGGTATCTCACGGGTATCAGGCTGGTGGTTCCATGGGTGACACATGCGGGTATGAAGCCGTGGCCTCACATCTGTGGGGGCACCGCCGACCCATAGGTGCGGGGATGAAGATGTGTGGTCCCACTTCTGTGGGGGCACCGCGGACCCGTAGTGAGCACTCGTGAGTTCCCCAGACCACCGTGGGAACCACCCGAGGCCCCGCAGACACCTGTGGGTCTGACCCGGGGCTCCCAGACATCCTTGGGCCTACCGTGGGGACCCAATTGTGGCCCACGGTGACCCAAGGAGACAACCTGGGGGCCATGGTGCTGGCGGGACCCACCAGCAGGCCTCCAGAACCTGTTTGAAAAGGGCTGCTGGTACCCTGTAGGTCTGTCAGGTGCCCCGCCAGCCCACCGGGGACTCGCGTGGGGCTGCGTTTTGAACCCTGTTTGTAAAAGGATAAATCTTGTATTTATGGGGGGGCACAGGGGGTGGGTAATGTATTTAATAAATATAATGATGCTTATTGTGGGGCTGTGTATTGTTTTTATTGTGGGTACTGGGGGTGGGGGGGGGGGGTATTTTCCCCAACGGTATGTGGGTAGGCCTCCCTTGTGGGTAGTGGGTGAGGGTGGTTAGGCCTCACGGGGAGGGGGGTTAGTGTGGGAGGGTATGTAGGCATCCCGAGTGGTGGGTGAGGGTGGGTTAACCCCTTAATGACTGCAGCAGTTAATAACCGCTGTGGTGATTAAGGGGTTAGGGGACATTACTTTGGATGTTTTAATTTTTGTCTCTGTTTTGAAGCAGCGGAGGGGCCATGGGCAGGATTGGGGGGTAAAGGGGGGGGCAACGGTATGTGGGTAGGCCTCCCTTGTGGGTTGTGGGTGAGGGTGGTTAGGCCTCACGGGGTGGGCCATTGGCAGTGAGGCGCTGCATTATACTGTATGGACATCGGGATCCCCCTCCCCACATTTACATACACTGCACTCACAGGAACACAGGCAGGGAGATTTAACAGACACATTAAGGGGAGGGGGCCTTACACAGATTACAGTCAAGGCAGGGAGGTTTAACAGACACATTAAAAAAATGTATTTAATGTATTTATTGTTGTTTATGTATTTTAAATACCCAGGGGGTGTACTGTACTGTATGTTGTTTATTGCAATGTTTATTTGGGGCAAATGTCCCCAATAAACATGCTATTCTGCCTTAACCCTTCATTGCCTTAGCGGCTATCAGCTATGGTAATGAAGCAGCATTTCTGTATTTTAATAATATTGTACAGTAGCAGGGGGTTCCAGAAGCTGCTTTGTTTACATTCCGCGGTCACGTGATCGGGACCTTTTAATGCAGAGGGATACCGGCACCCCATAAAGGGGCCTGTATCTCGGGAAGCAGGGGGTCCCCGGACCTGAAACCAATGCGGTTCAGCTCCGGAGACCCCCTGCACATCTACACTATGAATAAAAATGTATTTTAAATAATTTTTAATGTGCCGATGTTTGCGCAGAGAGCAGCGGATCTCTCTCTGCTGCAAACACATCTCGCCCCCGCCGGCCTATACTGTAGTATCATTGATGTGCATATACAGTACTGTATGTGTACAGTACAGTATGTTAGGGGTTATAGGGGTTGTTGTTATACAGTATTTATATATATATATATACTGCATTACAATTCATGAATTTATGCCGTCATTCCTGAACCATTATCAATTAACACATCATTCCAGGAACATGCCAGGTAAAAACTGGTGATTGGTTAGAATAAAGTCTGCCGCAGCAGTATACTGTAGTACACTTGTGTGCATTGTTATGCACTAGAGGCTAAATGCACTAGAGGCTCTTGTATTCATTACAGCACATGCAAATTATTCTGGACATTTTCATACAGTTCTTCTAGTGCAGTAACTGATACAACATACTGTAGCATAGTAAATAAAGTATAACATAAAGAACTTCCATAGCTACAGTAGATGATTTTGTAATCACCAACAAGATTGCAAGACTTCACTAAGATTGGCCTATTCATTTGAAGTGATTCATTTTTATGAATCAGAACATTATTAGTTAAAGAATGAGACACTTTTGGTAACCCTAGTAATGGGAGAGAAGGTTGTTCTCTATACTGGGGGAAGGAACACAAATTGGACAGTCCTCAATAGAGGAAATCCCAGGGGTGGCAATTAAAGGAGATGTAATAATGATTGGAGACTTTAATATTATGAGCACTGGAGTGAGTGCATTGCAGATCCAGTCAAAAGCAGGGTCATCATAAATACCTCGCAGGTTGCATCTCTCAAGCAATTGGAGAGGGAGCCCACTCCAAAAAAATAGAGGGTTTAAAGTCTCAAGTTACTTATTACCACCCCAAACACTCCTTTAAAAAAAAACACCTTAACCCTCTCTTTCTTATCTCCTCTTTCTCCTTCTCCTCTGTCCACCTTCTCTCTCTCTCTTACTCCCTCTCTCTATACCCCTCTGTTTCCCCCAACTCTCTCTCTCACTAGCACTCTCCCCTTTTCCAGCAAAAGCCATATTTCAGTCTTGATAAAAGTAACGCTACCTATTGGTAAGATGTTTAATGCTAGATGTTATTAGATGCCAACACAAGGCAGTGCTAATTAAGGATGGTATGAAGCCTATACTAATGAAATATACAATGACAATTGTTTTAGCATAGCATTTGCTTTGTGGATATCTGTTAACCTCATGGGAAATAATATGCGTTAATGATTTTTATGTCAAGACCAAAGTGCCCCAATATGTACAGTTTGGAGGATAAACAGAAGAGGGGGGTATGATTGAAACTTAAAACAAAATAAAGGATTTAAACAAGTTGCTGGAGATAAGTATAAGTCATAGAAAGAGAAATGATAGAACAGGAGGGCATGAAGGTCTGTCGCTTGAGGTGGTAGACTAAGGGAAAAAGTGATGTGATACTTTGTCAAAGAAAAGGTGGTGACTTTATGGAATGGCATCCCAGCAGAGGTGGTGGAGGCTTGCATACAGTAGTAAAGAAATTCAGAAATGCCGGGTATAAACCTAATGCTATTCTAAATATAGAAGAAAGCCATGGATCAAACAAGGTCTGATGTTCTTAAACAGACAGGGAAATGGGCAGATTAGATTGACCAGGTGGTTCTTTTCTGCCATCAAATTATATGTTTCTATGAAGTAACTTCTAAAAAAAAATGCTTTTATGTATCTGTCATCTATTTAAAATATTGAATTTATGTGTCAGGAGATGGAATTGGTTATGTGAAATTTGAAATGTTATGATTTATATTTTGAGATTTTGTCATACATAATTTAGCTCAGAACAATGCTATACTATTTTAACATTACAACTTTTCATTTCACTTCTGCATATAGGACCATGCAGACATTGAATGGAAGTTTGCAAGAACAAAACTCTGGATGAGTTACTTTGAAGAAGGGGGGACACTTCCCACTCCCTTCAACATAATTCCAAGCCCCAAATCGTTGTGGTATCTATTTAAATGGATAAGGAAACAAGTATGTAAGAAGAAAATGCGAAGAAAACCTGAAAGTTTTGGAGCAATAGGGGTAAGAAGCAAAAACTAAATTAATATTGCATATTTAATTATGCTCTACAGTATGTATGGATATCAACCATTCTAAAATTCATAAATGTTCATCAATTTGTTTTACTTGAAATATAGTAAAACTTCACAATTACTTGCAATTTTGTCATTGCTACAGTATACTTATTTATTGATAAAATGTTTGACCAGGAAGTAATACATTGTGAGTTACCACTCGTTTTCAAGTATGGCCTGGGCATAGAGTTAAGATGACAGACAATACATGGTTACAAATACAGTTACATAAGTGAACAGGGTATACATTATATACAAAACATAGCATGCACAGTTACAGATAATATATATTATAGGCGTATGTAACAGTTACAGACCAGATTAAAATGTGAGACAGTTTTAGTTTTGAACTTAAGACTGGTTGTGGCTGTGAGAGTCTCCGGTAGATTGTTCCATTTTGGGGTGCACGGTAAGAGAAGGAGCAGCCGGATACTTTGCTGAACCTTGGGACCATGAACAGTCTTTTGGTGTCAGATATCAGATGATAAGTGGATCTCCTCTTTTTCTTTGACAGCTTTTGAATGCATGTATCCCTAAAACATAGTAGTTTTGCCTTTACAAGTAACGTACAAAATGTACAGATGTAGCAGATTTTATTGAACTCGTTATTGTGTTATCTTGCATTGCTGCAGTTGCGAGTTTTACCGGGCGATTTGTGCTATTGAGTAATTTGCAATACAACTTAATTTAGCCGCCAGTTGCTAAATTGCACGATTTGCTAACCACAAAGTGGCAATTTGTGTCTTTATGTGCAATAATGGGTGCAACAACATCTGCTACATATGTACTGTAACTGTTCTCCTATTTTCTTTACAGCATAATACTATAATGTCAATACTACAATTACTTGCTTTTATACTTTTCTATTTATAAAGGGTAATAAAACCGCTCATCCATGTATATATGTATATGTATATAGGGAAAGGCAATAGGTGCTCAAAAGGAAAATGTGACTTATATCGCAGAGTAGATCCCAAGAGGTTCAAAAAAGACTCCCTCATATATCGAGCACTCAATGTTGGGGTGCAGTAGTAAGACTCACAGTGGTCTATCGGTTAAATACCGTTGATAGGGCAAAATAGGCCCATCATGGCCGGAAAGAGCTAGGAAAATAATAAAGTTTTATTCAAATAATTCCTGATAGTCAAGTTAAAAACACATATAAAACATTCAAACATTAAAAAAAAACCATTGTGAAGTGGTAAGGTAAGCAATACATCAATTAATATCACTATAGTATATAGGGTTAATTGCTATCCTCAGACGTCTAATTGCAGAATATAAATATTCCAGGACAAGCAGGTAAGTATCCCTTTAAGCCTTTAAAATGGAAAATCACGATGGATGTAATTTAAGGCAAGGTGGTATCAGAGATATAATTCGTAAACCTCTGTTACCAGGTGTATATTCCAGCTCAGGAATAGTATACAATCTACCACACAATCTATCATACAATACAACGTGTGTAAAGGGCTCCGCTCTAAAGGAGAGATAGTGTATATTATGCTCTATGATCTCAAAATGCCGCTAGTATAGCATGTATGCTGCGTAGCCATCCAAAAGAGCAGGACGCCCCCACCACGGGCAAAGAATAAACAACTTAGTATCACATTCAATCTGTATCCGTCATGAATACAAGCCTGGCTGGAATCTCTCTGCTGCTGTCTCTACACGCAGACGCTGCTCTTCAGATGACGTCGTCTATGACGTCATCACATTCCGACGACCGTTTCGCGTAGACTGACACGCTTCTTCAAGGGGAGGAGTGTATTTCCTAGCTATGCCGGATGGTATTTATAGGAGAAAGGTCCCGCCCCCTATGAGTCACGGTGGCGTGGTTAATGCCCGAGATCCGATCGGGTCAGGGTAATTAAGTATACTTCGCCATTGTGTTATGATTAGAGTAGATGAGAGATGAATGTTTTATATGTGTTTTTAACTTGACTATCTGGAATTATTTGAATAAAACTTTATTATTTTCCTAGCTCTTTCCGGCCATAATGGGCCTATTTTGCCCTATCACTGGTATTTAACCGATAGACCACTGTGAGTCTTACTACTGCACCCCAACATTGAGTGCTCGATATATGAGGGAGTCTTTTTTGATCCTCTTGGGATCTACTCTGCGATATAATATTATACTTTTCTGCAATGTTATGCCTGTTATTAACATAATTTCACGAAATCGCTAATTCAGTTTTATTGTCTGTTAAATTTTTGAAAGAATTGTATGAAATGCAGAGATAGGAAACATACCTGAACTATATATATCAGCCTTCAGGGTAACAATTTGTTAGAACTTCTAGCTTCATTGTTGGAGAAAAAAAAAGTTCCCAAAGGCAAACTCTCTCTTGTTTTTTTTAGATGTGCTCCCTTTCTCAGAATGCTTGATACTAAAGGATGCAAGTATGATTTGTTAACGAAACCATACACTGCATTTATGAGAAATTGTCTTTCAAATTATTACCTTTTTCATGTTACAATGATAGAAATTGGGAAAATAATGCATGCTCTAATAACCCATATGGGAAGATTTGATTATCTTTTTCTTTCTGTGTCAATACTGTAATGAATTTGCTGATACATGGGAATCAGGCCCTTTTTGAAATGTCGTTATTGCTAAATATATTGTATGTTTTTAATAAAAATGACATACACCAATCGCTAAATTAAATGTTACCCTCCTATGCATCTCCTATGTGCCCAAAATGAACCCGTGCTGCTCCACATCAAATTCTGACAAGACTGGGCTCAAGGTCAGGGCTTTATTTTGGGAGCCCTGCTGCTCATTTTGTCAGCCCTGCTGCTCATTTTGTCACATCCATTCTCCAGCTCCCCACAGCCTCGTGCTTTGTCACTTAGAATCTAGTTGATGTCTTTCTCCATTTTCTTCTTATTGTTTCTTTTTTGTGTTGTCTTTAATTTCATTTTTGGTTTATTTTATACTTATTAGCTTTCATTTGTTTTCATGTCATTTTGTGTTTAATATTATTTCTGTTTACACACTAACCATTTGAAACCAGGTGTGACATCACACATTCTTACTATGCCAGTTGATACCATACAAAACATAGTTATATCGTAGATGAGGTTGAAAAAAGACATCCATTAAGTTCAACCTATGCTAAATTTAGACGACAGATACTTTATCCTATATCCATATTTGCAGTATTTTGATCCAGAGGAAGGCGAACAGAAAACCCCAGAGAAATATCATCCAATGATCTCTTCTAAGTGAAAAAAATCCCTTCCCGACTCCAAGAACTGACATTCAGATTACTCCCTGGATCAACATCCTTCCCATGTATACTTATTTGATATATCCCTGTATACCTTTCCTTTCTAAAAAGATGTCCAAACTTTTTTTTTTTTTTAATCTATTGTATCTGCAATCACAGTCTCCATAGGTAATGAATTCCACATTTTAACTGCCCTTACTGTATTCTGTATAAACCATTCTTTTGTTGCTAGTGAAATCTCCTTTCCTCCAACCTTAAGGGATAACCTTGTGTCCTTTGTACTGCCCTTGGGTTGAATTGTTATTTTGAAAGCTCCTTGTACTGTCCCCGAATATATTTGTATATAGTTATCATATCCCCTCTTAGATGTCTCTTTTCTAATGGAAATAAATCTAATTTAGATAGCATCTCCTCATAAATTAGATTGTTCATCCCCTTTATTAATTTGGTGGTTCTTTATTGCACTTTCTTTAGTTCCATAATGTATTTCTAAGGAGTGGTGCCCAAAATTGTTTTCCAAATTCAAGGTGTGGTCTTACTAATGCTTTATAAAGGTGCATCATTATGTTTACTTCCCTTCCATCCATTGCACTTTTAGTGCAAGATAAGATCTTGTTTGCCTAAGCAGCTACTGCATGACTTTGGGAACTATTGCTATGCCTGCTGTCTACAAGCACTCCTAAAGCCTTCTCCATCAAGGATTCCCTTAATTTATCCCCATTTAATTTGTTAGTTGTCTGTTTTTATTCTTGCATCCCAAATGCATAACCTTACATTTATCTGTATTAAACCTAATTTACCTGCCCAAGTCTCCAGTCTCCAAGTTACTCTGGAGAGAAATTACATTCTGCTCTGATTCTACTACAGTACCTTACACTATTTGGTATCATCAGCAAAGATGGAGACTTTGCTCTCTATGCCAACCTCAAGGTCATTAATAAACAAGTTAAAATTCAGGGGTCCCAGTACCGATCCCTGAGGTACTCCACTCAAAACTTTAGCCCAACCTGAAAAAGTTAAATTTATGCCAACTCTCCTCCAACCAGTATTCAATCCAGGTGCATATATTTTTACTCAATCCAATTTGATTTATTTTGTATACCATCCTCCTGTGTGGAGCCATATCAAAAGCCTTTTCAAAATCTAAGTAGACCACATCAACTGCATTACCCTGGTCTAAATTCCTACTTACCTCCTCAAAGAAACAAATAATGTTTGTTAAAGCAATGTTTTTCACACCATTTGTACTCACTACAGTACAGTAACATTTACAAAAGGATACAGTAGTTTGTACTTGTCTGTGTATTCTTGATAACGGTTCTGTCAGGGACTGAAACTTTGACAATACCTTTCTCCATTTGCATCTATGTTGTTGGAGCACCTTTCATCTTATTTTCTCTGTACTTTAGAGATGTATTCTGCTGCTGGCAGTGTTTCCCAACAAAGTACAGTATGCATATTACCGATATGAATGCATTTGATTTTTTTTGTCCGGCTTAGAGGTTAAACATTTTAGCAGGTTACATTTTTTTACTTCAAGCTATTAAAGATATTTAATTGAAAAGATTTTTTTTTCCATATTGTGCTTAAATGAGGGGAAAATGTGATTGAGGGACATTGTTGGTGTTTTACTATCTGAGCTTTAATTTTGATTCTTGGCACATACAGTAGCAGAGCTTGATATATCCATCATCCCCACAGTGGGCATCCCTAGATCTTTGAAGGTGCTAATACCTGTAGTCTTATTAGTCTGACAACAAGTAAGATATCTCATAGGCTGTGATACATTAATATGGACCAACATATCAATCGTATAAAGTTTTCCTGAGCATACAATAAGTTTCAAGACTGCAGAAGTCTCGTCATCAGATGTGATTGAATTATCCTAATCATGCAATACTATTATGATATTCCCAGCTTAACTCAAAGTCATCATGAGATATTGATTATGTTGTTATTATTATTTATTTTTTTAAACTCTGTGCCTTGTACATTCTTGTTCTCAATTATTTTTCTCAGTAGTACTGCATTTTGGAGATAGAGTTAGATTTGACTAAGATTATCATGATTAAATGTAGTTACCCTGCCAGTACTATTGTTTTTACTTTTTTTGGTGCTTACTTTTGTAACATTTTAATACAGTAATTTCCACTTGTTTTCCTTTTTCCTCTAACATTTTAATACAGTAAACTGTATTCATCAATGGTATCAATTATTTCCTGAATAATTGAAATCCAATTTACTTTCCCCTGCTGCAGTACATTTGCTACAAGTATATTTGTTTTTATGTACTAGTATAATATGATAAGGAAAGCATCATTTTTTTAACATAAACATATTTGGTCAAATAATTTGATCCATATTTGTATATTTGTTTTATTATTAGAGACGAGCCGCTGACAATTTAAGAAGACATAATCAGTATCAGGTAAATTGTTTTTGCTATATGTTTAATTAAATTGTTATATATTTTAAGAAAACCACCAAACTAATGAGTAGAGATGTGCAAGCTTTGTGTCCAAATTACCGACCCATGCAAAATGTACCTTTAAAAAAAAAAAAAGTCCATAAGCAGGTATACAAATACTTTAAAAGTCTCCACAGCCTGAAATATGGCTTTGCAGAATAGTAAGATATATGGAGAGATGCCTGTCAGCATGCCAGAGTTACCTTAGAAACAAGCTACAGTAATGTAAAAAGCTAATATGCTTATTTCCAAGGTTTCTCGGGTGTGTTCACAGGTATCTCTTCATATGAAATATAAATGACTCTTTTTGGAGATATATGAGATAATGCGTAATCTACTAACTACTGTGGATCTCTTTCTCAGTTTCATCTTTATTTTAGGGTAGATCCCGTTCTGACCAAATTTGACAATTTCAATTAAAAATGTCACATTTCAGTTGAAATTGTCACATTTGACCCAAACATTTTTTGCTAAAAAGATCTAGTAAATATTTTGCTCATTTTCAAACATTTTTTTAAAACTAAATTTGTGCTAGCTCACACATTTCTACTTACTATTTTTTACATAGTTAAAGACAATTTGTCTTGATTATTTTTTAATTATTTGTACTTCTTATTTTCTATTATTGTCTTAAAAAAAAAATATGGATAAATTAAATGTCCTAGATTGTGCCAGAGTAGAACAAGCTCTGAAAATGTGTGAGTGAATTATGATGGTTGCAAATGTTGCTAATAAAAAAAAATGATAAATACCTTTGTAAATATTCAGTTTAAAAAATATGTAGTGTGTGAAATAGAAGGTTTATTTTTTTCTTCTGTTTTTGTAGGAAGTTATGAAGAATCTGGTTAAGAGATATGTTGCAGCAATGATCAGGGATGCCAAGACAGAAGAGGGATTAACAGAAGAGAATTTCAAAGTATGTTGCTTAATAATATTTTTATCTTTCTTTATGTTAATGATCTAGAAACTGTGTTTCACAAGTACCGCGTGTATCCTTACCTTACATGATTGCTGATATGGCTATGTGAGCAGGTAATTTGCCACCAGTGACAGTACCTCACGGTCTGAAAAGGTGTACTGCATAGTTGTCATTCACACCTTCATCGAACCACTTATACAGTACAGAGGTATATGGGGCCTATTCTCATAGCTGTGAGAAGTGCATATCCGTGGAGATAGAGCCCTTTTCACTCAGATATGCAGGTCACCATATTCTAAAAGCTCTTCTCGCATGTTCAAACTGTGACAGAAAGGCTTTTTTATATTCCATTTCATTGCAAGTCCGCAAATTCAAGCGATATGACCAAAATGTCTCAATCTTGCAAATGTTGCCAATTCACTGGTATTCTAGTACCTACGTTAAGTCCAAAATGCAAAATCAGGTGAAAATACTTACAAATGGGATAGAATTGCACAAAATCTTAAATGGAGTACCAAGAATAGACAGGGGACAGTTATTCACACATTCACACTACACATGGTCCAGGGGACACATACTAAAACTCTCATCTGCCATACTGTATATAAAACTAAGAAAAGGAAGCAATTTGTTCAGTGCACAATCTACCTCTGGAAACGAACTGTCACGACAGCAAATTGCATTAATAACTTTAAAAGAGGGTCAGATCTTTTAATGGAAAGGAAATCCATAAATGGATGCTAGCAGCATGAACTGATCTGGATGCAGTGAGTGACTTATGCGCTCACCCAGAAGCTTTCAGACCATTTGGTCTGACTATGAATTGCCAGTTCTTATTTGCTAAATGATGATACAAATGAGTAAACTATGAACTTCAAATTTATGCAACGATACATTGAAAATATTTAGGAAGAAACTGTGTTAAATTTGAAGTTGCTTTCTATTTAGAAGAAAACACAGCTACAGTATTATAAAGAAAATGTGTTTTCAATTCAGAACAAGGATCAGTGCAATTGTTAGGATTTGGTAAGGGATAAAGAAGACCTCAGTGGATTGAGCTAAATGACCCATACATGTGTTATGATTCACTTGTTATTATAACAAACAGCCTGAAGAAATGCCTTTCCCTGCCTTTTAAAGTTTTATGTGTTCAGATTAGGCTATTTCATATCTATAAACACTATGGGGCCCATGCTATAAGCGTTCATAAAAAAAAATCGCCTGGCCATTTAAATCGCCTGTTTTTTGAGCGTAGATATCGATTACCTGTGATAGCAAAATTCCCAAAATGGGCGAGTAGCCGGCGACGTGAAGATCGAATCTCTGAAAAGGGCTTACCCGGCGATTTCTTTCAGCAGCAGAGAGAGATGCACAGAGACCTGCCTCGCCCTGCGCAAATCTCGCCCCAAATTAATGTTTTTAATATAAATTGTTTTACTTGTGTAGATGAGCAGGGGGTCTCGAACAGAACCATGATGATTTCAGGTCCAGGGACCCCCTGCTTCCCGACACATAGGCCCCTTTATGTGGTGTCGGTATCTCCTCTGCATTCTATTCCCACTGTCACATGACGTGGGACATTTAAATGCATAGGAGATATCGGCACCCCATAACGGGGTCTATATCTCGGGAAGCAGGGGGTCCCCATACCTCAAATCAATGTGGTTCTGCTGCGGAGACACCCTGCTCATACACTTGTATTAAATGTATATTAAAGCAGCTGCTACCCACAATAAACATAAAAAACAGAACACTAATACTCACCTCTACTACCCCCCTCTTCTACCCCCACATGATTGATACCAGAGGTGTTGGGAGGTCCTCTGGTGGTCCCTGCGGGTGTCCGGGGGTCCTCAGGTGGTGTCCGGGGGTGTCTGTGAGCCCTCGGGTGGTCCCCGCAGGTGTCGGGGGTCCTCAGGTTGTGTCTGTGGGCCCTCGGGTAGTCCCTGCGGGTGTCCAGGGGTCCTCAGGTTGTCCCCGCGGGTCTCTGTGGGCCCCGCGGGTGGTCCTTGTGGATCCCCGCTAGCCTGTGGTACCAATCCTGTGGCAAATTTTTTTTTGTAACACATTGAAATAAATACACCCCCTCCGCCCCCCCCCCCCCCCCCCCCCAACACATATAGTATTGTAATGGACAAAATAAATATTATCCAGATATGGATAATAGCTCATTTACCCATTATAAAATCAAATATTAGTCAGCCAGCTTAAATAAAATAAATACAACTTTCTACTTACCCCTGCCGTCATGAAGTGTCCTCATCAGCATACTGCAGATCCATGTCCTCCGTTGCCAGAAAGAATACATGAAAAAATACAATCTAATGGCCCCTAACCCATTAATCACCTTAGTGGTTAATAACCGCTATAGTAATTAAGGGGTTAACCCACCCTCCCGCTGCCCACCTAGGAGGCCTAACCACCCACCCCTGGCCCACTATACCCACCCTCTACCCGTTGATTGGCATAGTGGTACATCATACCCATATAATATGGGCATTATAAGCCATTATAGCAGTCAATGGTTGCCCTAATAAAAAAGCATGAAGGCCAAAAATACACAATAATAAAAGATATACACAAGTATCTAAACACCTCAACTCAAGTAATAAAAGCACTAGCCACCAAATAAATAAATCAAAGCACTAGTCAACCAATTTGATAAATAAAAGCACTAGCCAAACAATTTAATAAATAAAAGCACTAGCCAAACAATTTAATAAATAAAAGCACTAGCCAACCAATCAATTTAATAATTAAAAGCACTAACCAACAAAACAAATAATTTAAAATGTTAACCAATCCTAAAATGTATATAAAACAGATGAATCACACTCCATAACTGTTGCGTCCAAATGTAAATAGGGTGAGCTTGTGCAAGGAGGTAAACAATATAACATACAGAGAGAATCCAAAAAGAAGGGCTCAAAGAACCCCACTAAACTGCACGCATAGCATTTATTCTGGACCCTCCTGAGGTCAAACGACCAGATGAATTGGAGATAGGAAAGAGTGAACAAAAAAAGTTTTATTACATCAAATTATTCACACTAAATAGTTAAAAGTTTTTTGGGTTATCTCTGTATGTCAATCCTAAAATGTACTAAGAACAAGCCATCCAAATTCCAAACAACTGAATCCAAACAATAAAACAAATAGAAACAATTACAATCAATTCAAAACAAGTATTTGCCAAAAAAATGCATTGGCTTTCACTGTATTTATCAGTACACTTAATACAGTATCAGTCATTGGGCAATCACAAACATAAAAATAAATAAATCCA
Source organism: Ascaphus truei (assembly GCF_040206685.1). Lineage (NCBI taxonomy): Eukaryota > Metazoa > Chordata > Amphibia > Anura > Ascaphidae > Ascaphus > Ascaphus truei. Next base: position 360,249,076 of record NC_134485.1, read on the forward strand.
ATGAAAAAACTTGAAATAAAGAATATTTACATACTGTACATTCAATATTCTACTTACCTATAGAAGTCTTGTTGGGTACTGGTTTAAATTGATGAATTGTTTTGTTGGCTAGTGTTTAAAATTAATTAATTGTTTTGTTGGTTAGTGCTTTTATTTATTAAATTGATTGGTTGGCTCGTGCTTTTATTTATTTAATTGATTGGCTAGTGCTTTTATTTCTTGAATTGGGGTGTTTAGGTGCTTGTGTATATCTTTTTTTATTGTGTATTTTTGGCCTTCATGCTTTTGTATTAGGGTGACCATTGACGGCTATAGTGGCTTATCATGAACATATTATATGGGTATGATGTACCACTATGCCAATCAACAGGTAGAGGGTGTGTATAGTGGGCACCGGGGTGGGTTGTTAGGCCTCCCGGGTGTGTAGCGGGGGAGGGTGGGTTAACACTTTAATTACTATAGCGTTTAGGTTAATTACCATAGCGGTTAATAACGGCTAAGGTGATTAAGGGGTTAGGGGCCATTAGATTGTATTTTTTCTTGTATTCTTTCTGGCAATGGAGAACATGGCACATAGTAATATGAAAAATATCAGGGCAGTCATGCAATATCCACAAATTCAATAAAGAAAAATTGGTTACCCTGGTGATCAGGAACTAGAAAAAGGCTTTATTTAAACATAGGTAGATAGTGTTCAATAGGGAACTGTTCCCTATATAAGAAGATTTTATTTACCTCCACTACCCCATACTCAGTCCCACTAACAGAGCTGCACAATATTGATGGGATTCCTTTCAAGTCCTTACATGGAGCCCAGCCGCAGTTCCTTAGCCTCCAGGACAGGGATTTCTCCCAAAGGACCACACATTATTTCTCTCCCCAATCCACATACTATTAGCTAAGCTTTAAACAACGCACCCCAGAACGCATGTAACGCCTTTCTACAATGGAGGACATGGACCTGGAGTGTGCTGATGAGGACGCCCTTCATGATGGCAGGGGTAAGTAGCAAATTGTATTTACTTTATTTATTCTGGCTGGCTAATGTTTAATGTTATAACAGGCAAATCAGCTATTATCCATATCTGGATAGTATTTATTTTGCCCACTACAGTACTGTATGTGTTGGGGGAAGGGGGGTGTATTTATTTCAATGTATTGCAAAAAAAAATTGGCAACAGGATTGATACCGCAGGCCAGCGGGACCACCTGAGGACCCCCAGACACCTGCAGGGATACCCTGAGGACCCCCAGACACCTGCGGGGACCACCTGAGATTCCCCATTCACCTGTGGGGAACTTTCGAGGGCCCACTGACATCCATGAGGACCACCAGAGGGCCTAAAGACACCCGCAGGGACCACCTTAGGACCCCCGCAGCCTCTGGTATCAATCATGTCGGGTAGAGGAGGTGGATATTAATGTTTATTGTGGGTAGTGGGTTGGGTGAAAGGGGTATTTGGCCCTTGGTTGGTAGCGGGAGGGGTTAACCCCTTCATTGCCTTAGCAGTTAGCCACTAAGGTAATGAAGTTGACTGTAAATGCATTTTTATTGAATGGGAATCATGCCGGGGGTCTCAAGTGCTGATATTAATTAATATCAGCTCCAGAGACCCCCGGCATCAATCTGATGCAGAAAAAAAGCATTTTTTTTTCTATGTCCGGTCTCGCCATCTCTCAGCATCTTCTCACCAGCTTCACGCCAACTTTTCTTGGTGTGTGGATTTTGGGATCAACTCGCCATTCTAGAGCCACGATAGGCCTTGTTAACCTAATCGCGGCTACTAGAATTGCACGAGTTTCAGAACCTGCAGATAAGTGGCTCACCCGGCGATTTTTTTATGATGGATGAAAATTTTGGCAATTCATGCCTTTATCGCCCACTTATCGAGGCCAATAAGTGCTCAATAAGTGGCTTATTGATGCTTATAGCATAGGCCCCTAGGTAATTTTGAATTCTTCTTTTATTAAAATAAATACATCCAGGATGACAAAAAAGCAACGGAATATAACATATAGGATAAGATGTACAGTAATTTAATGAAAATGCTTTCACATTTAACATTGTTCATGTTAAAGAGTTATCTCTAGCTATTTTTATTAGTTTGCAGTGGATATTTTTTCAGACCTAAGTTTAAAATAGCAATTTTCACACCAAAAATGTGCTTTGCCACTTGACTTGATAATGAAAGAGCAACATTAACAACTTGATATTTTTGTAACATGCCGCAGCCCATCACAGTTGAAAAAGTAAAATGTAATTAGCATATTATTTTTTACTGCTCTTGAATAGAAAGTCAGCAATTTCCTTACTTAAGTAATAATTTGCAAAGTCCAGAATCATGTATACTGTAATCTTCAGTATTGTCGCGTATTAGGCCAGTACCACTGCCTGCTTGTGAATTCCATGTGGCCAGTCAAATTGCCCATGATGATTAATCTGTTTTTGAATGGGACTCCTGTTGTGTTAATCCTACCAGACCGCATCAGTCTGGAAGAGCAGCGCATCAGTCTGGAAGAGCAGCGCAGTGAGGGCAGACAAAAGCAGCTCCTCTCCCTGAGTATCTCTAACAGGCGATCGTGCTTCTTTTATTTTATTTTATTACATAGTATAAAAGCAGGGGGTCTCCCTAGCTGAACTACATTTTTCAGGTCCTGGGACCCCCTGCTTCCCATGATTCTGGCACCGGTATGGAGTGCTGGTATGTGCGGCAAGTTCAAATGTCCTGGACACATGTCGCGGAAGGATAAAACCAAATGGCTAACAGCCCATTTTGCCCATGTGTGTAACCAATAGAAAATACATAATACAATTGCATTTATGTTTCAATGCCATACAGTACATTAACAATATGTAATAAACCCATTGATTGCCACTGGTTATATACCTTCAACAGGGGCACAGATAACCACATTGGCAATCAATGGGCACCCTACTAAACACCTCCTCTACCACCAACAAACCCCTCCACCCCCAACACATACAATAATGGGCAAAAGCCCTATTATCCAGACTGGGATATTAGCGCATTTGCCCATTACAAACTAAAATATTAGCCAACAAACTGATAGTAAATACAAGTTGTACTTACCCCTGCGAGGATGAAAGACATCTTCATATTCATCCTTTTCATTCTCATGGTCCTCTTCCATGGCACAAAAAGTAAAATAAAAAAACTAGCTTCTGACCTGTAACTCCTTCATCACCTTAGCAGTTATTAACCACTCCCACCCACCCTCGTGCTACACACCCGGGTGGCCTAACATACTTCTCTGGAGCAACTGCCCCCATTTCCCACCCCCTCCATCACCACAATAGGGATAATATTGCTTTTGCCCATTTGTGTTGAAATAAAAATATATACACAATAAAATACAATTGACAATACATTACAATACACAGTAGGCAATAAATCCATTAATTGCCAATGTGATTATCTATACCCTCCATAGATAAACACATTGGCAATGAATGAGCAACATTAAAAAAAACATTTAAATAATAAAATGCAGTACAACGGAATAAAAACAAACATTACCCCAAAAAGCATTGATTGTCACTGTGGTTATCTATAGCCTCAAAGTGTAACACATTGCCAATCAATGAGCATCCCCCCAAAAAACAATTAAATAAAATACAATACAAGTGTTTCTTACCTTTTTCCGGGATGAAGGCTTTCTTCCTCCTCATCCAACTGCAGCACCAACAACTCTTGAACCATGAAGCAATGATCCTCATCAGCATGATGCGCAGAAGCCCACGATCCTCCATTGCTTGAAGTGGAGTCCTTGTGAGCAGACCTTCTTATCTTCTTTGTTTTCTTCTTATCTTCATCCTTGTCTTCTTTCTTCTCTTGAATAGGTCCAGAAGGAGATGTTGCCATGCTGCCTTCTCCTTGTCAAATGAGACGTGACAGGCCTTATATAAGGCACGTAATGTCACATTTGACTGACAAATGGTACATGCACCAATCAGATTATTGGATGTGCCATGTGTCCAAGCATCAGGTTTAGTAGAGAATTACTTCCCTACCAATTTGATGGAATCACATGGTACACACACCAATCAAATTGTTAGATGTGCCATGTGATGCTTTTTCTTTTTTGTAGGGATGTGACGTCACCTTAAAGGGAGGGAGGTATACGGTATCTGATTGGATAGCCTCCCATCCATCTTGCATGTTTGCCTCAACATATAAGCATGGATGTGCAGGTGACCAGGAAATTTTTAGAAGACTCTCCAACAGATGAATATGGTTGAACATTTTCTACAACTTATTGCAAAAGACATATGCCAAATTGAAAAATCGTCAACTGCCAGTGGCTTTTATTTTCTACAACAACAGACCGGATATTTTGTTTCTGTTGCAATCTCGTTGGCAACCGCATCACTTTTGAATCCAATGTTTTTTGTGACTGGAAAAATGTAAGTGTTTGATCATGAGAAGTCAAAGGGGCATATGACATCTGCCATGCACTGGTTTGAACTCGACCAAAAACTAAAAAAAGAGTTCACGATAGACAAGCAAAACCAGAAATTTATCAACAGTGAAAAAGTTTGCTGGTTTAGTGTCTTCGAAAGACTGATAGCCTTTGTCCAGTTTCTGGCACAGCACAACATAGCTTTTCTTGGTTCAGTAGACAAACTACAGCAGCCTCACAATGGAAAATTTGGAGGGCTTGTAGAATTTCTGTAAACATTTTACTCAATTATGCAAGAACATGTAAGAAGAGTACAGTACTTGAAGATCAAATTCATGATCAGTAATTGGGAAAGCAAATTCAAAATGCACTTATCTCATTGTGGGCAGATTTAAACCAGAAAAATATTTTTTACGTGATTCCTGATTGTATAACGGATCAGAGTCGTAATGAGCAGATGATACTGATAATTCGATACATCTCAAATGGACAGTTAGGTGTTTCAGCAGGAATTCATGAGCACTTTAAACATTTTCTGGAGGTAGAAAGTACCGGCAAATACCTACTTGATGTTTTATTGCTAGATTTTAAAACATTAGACTTACAGTAGATGTTTCAGATATTCGAAGTCAATGTTACAACAACAGTGCTAACATGAACGGGCAGAAGTCACATGTATATAATAATAATTGTTTGTTCTTGTATAGTTCTATGCTAGTTTTACGTAGCGCTATACAGAGATATTTTTGCAGACACAGTCCTTCCCCATGGAGCTTACAATGTATTGTTTTTTGGTGCCTGAGGCACAGGGAGATAAAGTGACACCCAAGGTCACAAGGCGCTGACACCAGGAATTGAACTAGGTTCCCCTGCTTCAAACTCAGTGCCAGTCAGTGTCTTTACACATTGAGCTGCTCCTTCTCCCATAAACAAGTTTTTTTAGATAAATTCTAGGCATTTTTCACTCCCTGTGCCTCTCATAGTTACAACCTGCTTCTTTGTGATATAACAACAACTTGTCATCAGCAATGTCATTTTTTGGTGTAATTCAGTGCATTCATGTGCCATTTCCATCCTCAACCAAGGGTTGGATTATATTTTGCTAGTATGTTCAAAATCTCTCCATGAAACCACTCTGTGAAACCCAATGGGAGAGCAGAGTTCAAAGTGTCAAAGCAATAAGCTATCAGGCCGGTAACGACTATGATGAACTTTTTGAAGTTGCAAAGCAAACCAACAATGAGAAAGCTCAAAGTGAGGTAGAATCTTTATTCAAAGAACTTAAGAACTTCAGCTTCATCATTGCAGTTGTTTTTTGGTATGAAATGTTTTTTTCAATTTAATTATATAACCAAAGATTTACAAAGCGACTCGGCCGAATTGACAAACGATATTAACAGTATGGCGTACACTTGCAAATGGTTGGAATCTTACAGAAAATATTGTTTTCACAAAGCAATAGCTACTGCAAGAAAAATTGCTAATGCTTTCAAAATGGAACTGGTATTCAAAGTGCGCAAAATAAAGCAAATGTTTGCATACGAAGCTGAGGATGAGCAGATTATAGATGCACAGGATGCATTCCGCATCAATTATTTTAACCAGATTGTTGACACCATGATTGCCTCTATCAACAGCCGCTTTGAGCAACTAAAAATGCATCACAAATCATTTAGTTTCCAATACAGTATACAGTACATTTCACAAGTAGAAAAAGTCAGATTTACTAAAGTGCAGTATATACTTTATCTGGAAAGAATTCTAAAAAATGTTAACAAGTTTTATAAGTTATTACTTAATAAATAGTTTTTATTAAATCAGTCATTCATTACCTTGCCATGGCCCTTGGCTGCTCCTAAAATGTCTATGTTTTCACACATTTTAAATCAAATTTTTGGAAAATAAAACCAATCGAAAATGTGCTCAAAATAGTTTTCCATTGCAAGCGGTAGTTGGTGGGGTGTGGCTGCACTCTGTAACCCCTCAACTGGGTCTGGGTTTGACTTGAACTATAGCATCCATCGAGAGAGGGTCTTAGTTTTGCTGAAGCGGCCCCCCTTCGTTAGTGTTGCTTTGTCATGGTGATGACTTCAAATGACAAGGTGACGTCACATGATGACATGTTGCCATGACTCTGCGATGTAATGATGCCATGACGCTGCAGGAGCAGGGCCACTCTTCAAGGAGTACTTTGGGGGTTCCAACTGCCTGCATGCTGCCTTTGGCCCTGAAAATTCTAAGGCTGGTCCATTGCTATACTTCTCTTTTTCCCACCTCTCCCTCTACTGTATGTTGAGGTTACCTCCTCTTACTCCCACCTACAAGACTTTTCCCCTTCTGCATCCTCTCTCTGGAATTCCCTACCATATACTATCAGACTCTCCTCCAACTTTCAGACATGTAAAAACTCCCTGAAAACTCGCCTTTTCAAGAAAGCCTATATGGGCTTTCATATCCTTCATATCCATACCCTAACATCCAAATAAAAAAATAGAGCAAACTTGCACTGACCCTGTTTTATATAATTCAGATACAGGAGCTATGATTCGGCATCTACTGTATACCACTGGATGAATACAACTATAAAAAACATATTGATTCAGTCCTCAAAAAAATAAATAATAGAAAAATTTACTCACGTTTTCCTTTTGGTCTCACTAAGTTTCTTCTTTAATGTTTAAAAACAAAAAAAAGCAGCAATACAAAAAGATCAGGACACACAGGGGAAGGAATAGTCAGCAGAGACACAATGTTATACGTGTAAACTAGAGCAATGTTTCAAGGTCTCTTGGCCCCATCGTCAGTCTACCCCTAATATCCACCACCCAACCCTTTAAACCTATTGGGACCAGCTATGTGGCTAGATCAAACTCCATAGTAACACCGCCTGACATTCTCACCCTAAAACCTTAATGAGATCAGCTGTGCGGCTAGACCATACTCCCTCCTTATGTATACTCCATCCCACAATGGTCAGCCAGTTAACCTTTTGTTTTAACATTGCCTCATTCCTTCGAGATTGTTAGATCTCACAAGCAGGGCCACAATTAATTTTGTATCTGTGTGAGCTCGTTTATGTATGTATGTCTTTACATCCTCCATACTCTTGGTATTCGGAACAAAGCTCTATCCTGGATCTCCTTTTACCTCTCCCATCGTACTTTCAGTGTCTCTTCTGCTAACACCTCCTCCTCTTCTATTGATCTCTCTGTGGGGGTAGCCCAGGGCTTTGTTCTGGAACCTCTTCACTTTTCTCTGTACACACCTCTCTAGGTGACCTAATAACATCTCTTGGGTTTAAATATCACCTCTATGCTAATGACACACACATTTACTTTTAAACCCCTGACCTTACACCTGCCGTACAAACCAAAATTTCTGAATGTCTCTCTGCTATATCATCCTTGATGGCCCTCCGCCGCCTTAAACTCTACATGGCAAAAACAGAGCTCCTTATACTTCCTCCCAAACCTGGCCCTACTACCTCCTTCCACATTACTGTTGGAAGTACGATCATTCACCCGTAGCCAATGCACGCTGCTTAGGGGTCACACTTGACTCCTCTCTCACATTCTCCTCTCACATTCAAAAAGTTTCTAAAACCTGTCGCTTTTCCTCCGTAATATCACAAAGATACGCCCGTTCCTCTGTTGCACGACTGCTAAAACTCTGACTCAGGCCCTCATTCTCTCCCGTCTTGATTACTGTAACCTCCTCCTGTCTAGCCTTCCTGCCTCATACCTGTCTCCCTTATAATCTATCCTTAACGCTGCTTCCAGAATCGCTCTGCTGTTTCCTAAATCTGTCTCCGCGTCTCCCCTCCTGAAATCTCTCCTGGCTTCTGATCAAATCCCACAACTCACACTCAATTCTCCTCCTCACTTTTAAAGCGTTACACTCTTGTGCCCCTCCTTACATCTCAGCCCTAATTTCTCGCTATGCACCATCCCGACTCTTGTGTTCTTCTCAAGGATGTCTTTTTTCTACCCCCTTTGTATCTAAAGCCCTCTCCCGCCTTAAACCTTTTTCCCTGACTGCCATGCACCTCTGGAATGCCCTTCCCCTGAATACCGGACTAGCACCCTCTCTATCCACCTTTAAGACCCACCTTAAGACACACTTGCTTAAAAAAGCACATGAATAGCACTGTAGATAATACTAGACACATGATACATAAAGCTTGGCCCCCTGCAGATGCACTTACTTGAATGCCCTCCTGCTGTCTCTTTACGTTCTCCCTACCTACCAATTACATAGTTACAGAACATAGTTACATAGTAGATGATATTGAAAAAAGTCTTCCGTCCATCAAGTTCAACCTATGCTAAATTTAGACAACAGATATTTTATCATATATCTATACTTATTGATTCCAGAGGAAAGCAGATTGTAAGCTCCTCGGAGCAGGGACTCCTCTTCCTTAATGTTACTTTTATGTCTGAAGCACTTATTCCCATGACCTGTTATTTATATTATCTGTTATTTATTTGTTTACCCCCTGTATTCCTACTGTGAAGCGCTATGTACATTAATGGCGCTATATAAATAAAGACATACAATACAATATAGTGCCATTAATGTACATAGCGCTTCACAGTAGTAATACATATGACAATCATATAAATAACAAATAATACAAATAACAGATCATGGGAATAAGTGCTTCAGACATAAAAGTAAAATTTCGGAAGAGGAGTCCCTGCTCTGAAGAACTTACAATCTATTGGTAGGTAGGAGACAGTGGGAGGGCATTCTGGTAAGTGCGTCTGCAAGGGGCCAAGCTTTATGTATGGTGTATAGTATTAGTCACGTTGCTACTCATACTGTATGCTTCTTTAAGGCAGTGTGTCTTAAGGTGGGTAGAGAGGGTGCTAGTCGGGTATTAATCCTTATTTGATATGTCATTATGTTTGTTTAATTAAATCACTCTGTACCCCATTGTACCGTGCTTCAAAATATGTTGACGCTTTACAAATAAACAATAATAATAATGTATGTGCATAAAAGTGTTTGTTTTTGCAAGTTTGTCTAATGCTTTGAAGAGAAACAACTTCTAACCTACTCTGTAACTGTTTTTTTAACTTCTTAAAATTGATTTAGTCCTATAATGCCTGCAACGTATAATGCACCAACGCATAACAGTACCCTGCAGCACCAAAAGAGTATGCGCAATTTAAGTCGGTATTTGAAACGTTATGAAGAGTATATCTACAGTATGCAGTCAAGCTTTTTATTCATATAAAAGCATGGTTTGTGTGACATAGACTGAAGCCTATTGGGGATACCCCATCCTGAACAATATCCGTTAGTTACTGTACTATGCAAAACAGAGATAATACTTTATGAATCATTTCTGAATTCCCTCCTCTGTCTTTTGTGATTCATATAATGATTCATTTCAAGAAAGAGATAGATGCCAGCTGAAATGTCAAGTATTATAATTCTGTCAGTCAGTCATAATTGTAAAATCATGTGGAAGGCTAAACATTCTTACAGACAGATCGAGTCCAAATTATTTTAGTATTGTCCATTGTTTGCTGTATTTTGAATCTATGTTGGATCTGATCCTTTACAGAAACACATTTTATGTTATTCTAATAACATGCAAGAAATATACAATTGAATATACTTTAAAGATCATATCAGGCATTGTAATATTTTGAATGCATAACATATTATAATTGAAATATACTACTAAGAACATTCTTTCCGTTCATGTAAACTTCAATTTAAAAAAAGCAATCCATTTGTAGTGTATGAGTGTACAGTATCACTGTTTAGGGGAATTACATTTTCCAATTAACAGCCTTACTAAATTTACAGCCACACTAAAATGACAAACCTGCTAAAGATTTAAATGTGCAGCGCATGATATTTGTGTCCATAAATAATATAGATCACTGAGGTGGAGCGCACATGATCGGTATATACTTAAGATAACTCCAGCTCGTCTGCAGTATAATAACATAACAATTGGCATTATTAGTTATTTCCCTTCTGTCTTTTTTTTACACGTAATTTCTGAACAAGGGCCACACCAGAACAAGAAACTTGTAAAGTTGCACATCTTGTTTACTGTATATCTGTATTTCCCAACCCTTTTCTTGGGGCACCCCAGGCAAACCAGATTATATGAATAAACAATGAATTGCCAAGCACACATTTGCCCTTATCTTATATATAAAACATGCAATATGTCTGCAGGATTCCTTCTGTTATGAAGATCAATGAGCTCCTCTCCTGGTGTATTCAATATTACCTGATAAACAAGCTTCTCCATTGTCAACAATTATTTGTGCACATGTGAATTTTTTATTTATTCCTTAGTATCTGCTATGATTTACTAGGAGCTAACTCTCATCTTAAGCACCACCTCCTCTCTACAAAGCATCATTTCAAATCCTACCTCCTCCTTCCTCTTTCACTCACCACTCACCTACAGATGTACAGTAGTAGATGTTATCACCCCCATTAACGCTATACTGTTAATAGTGTGCCAGGCTTGATGGGTGCAATAATATCTGCTACAGCTGGATACTCACTCCCCTTATTATGGTCTACAGGTCTATTACATTGAAAAAATAAAAAGTTAAAGAAATATAAACATACAGTATAATAAATAATCATAAAATTAACAGTAACCACTTCCATATCATAAAGGCTTTCTAGGCTTTCAGACTAAGTTAATATGTTTGGCATTTAAGGGGTTAATTAAAGGAACATCCCGCACTGCTACAATGTGAACCGTGTTTGAGGTGCTTACTAGGTAAGGGATAAAGTACACAGAAGAAAAAGAAACCTAATATACCAGCACTCTATCAAACTGAGTGTATAGTGACATAATTAAAATAATTTTATTAATAAACAATGAATAAAAAAATGGGCTTTAAAATCAGAGAATGTGTTAAACAGCACGTGACTGTAATCATTGGTAACTTAACCAAGGGTAGTTAAGTGATGTATACATATGGAGATCCTTTATGGATATTCAGGATCTGTCGCTATATATATATATAGCCTCCTTGAATTTGGAAATAGATCCGTAGAGTAACCACAATAAACTAAATGTCCATCCACATATAAAAATATATCTCAGAGCTAGTATGTGCTCTGAATCTGTGGTGACATATAAGTAGTGAGAGGTAATAACTATGCCAGACACAGCATTGCTGTGTGTATCCACCTATAACTGCTGTATGCTTACATACCCACATTCAGAACTGCATGTCCTAGAACTGGAGAAGGCACTTAGTGATTGCACTCCGTAGAGCCCTAAATGTTCAAAGTCTAGGGTGTCTGTAGGGGTTAATGCACACACCCATAGAGGGTACTAGGAGCTGTGTTAATGATGAGAGAGAGTCTCCATAGAGTCCTAGGCATCTGATAATGTGCAGCCTCTGCGCAGGATAAAAGCTGCAGTATATATTGAAACTCGGTGGGTATATAACATAGGTGCAAAATAACCCAAATGTCCACCTAGTCAGTAGGTTTAGGAGGGAGTGTACTATATGAAACACTGCTGAGTGGCTCATCCGTGAAGTACAGCAGCGGCAGCTTTTATTCTTACAAATCACCGGCTTTTACCTGGCATGATCCTGGAATGCCACGCTGTTCACCTGGAGCATGCCGCGCTCCTTTTGCCTGCCCAGCCAGGCGCATGCCCGGCTGACGCGCGGTTGATGTGTTAATTGATAATGGTTCAGGATTTACTAGGCTGCAATGCTTCGCGTGTCCGCCAGATGGCATAAATTCATGAATTGTAATGCAGTATATATATATATATATACTGTATAACAACAACCCCTATAACCCCTAACATACACATACAGTACTGTATATGCACATCAATGATACTATAGGCCGGCAGGGGCGAGATGTGTTTGCAGCAGAGAGAGAACCGCTGCTCTCTCTGCGCAAACATCGGCACATTCAAAATTATTTAAAATACATTTTTATTCATAGTGTAGATGTGCAGGGGATCTCCGGAGCTGAACCGCGTTGTTTTCAGGTCCGGGGACCCCCTGCTCCCCGAGATACAGGCCCCTTTATGAGGTGCCGGTATCCCTCTGCATTTAAAGGTCCCGATCACGTGACCACGGCATGTACACAAAGCAGAGGGATACCGGCACCCCCTAAAGGGGCCTGTATCTCGGGGAGCAGGGGGTCCCCGGACCTAAAACCAAAACGTTTCTGCTCCGGAGACCCTCTGCACATGTACAGTATAAATAAAACACATATATAAATAAACACTCGTTCCTTACCTTAGCGGCTATGTGCTATGGTAACGAAGCAGCATTTCTGTATTTTAATAATATTGTACAGTCAGCAGGGGGTTCCCTGAGCCAGAAATTAAAGCTCAGGGGACCCCCTCCTCCTGCACAATATTATTAAAAATACAGAAATGCTGCTTCATTACCATAGCTGATAGCTGCTAAGGCAATGAAGGGGTTAACACACCGTGCCTGCTTTATTGTGGGTAGCGGGGGTGGGTGAAGGGGGTATTTGGCCCTTGGTGTGAGTTTAGGACTTGCGGGGGGGGGGGTTGCAGGTGCACTTAACCCCTTCACGGCCGTAGCAGTTAATACCGCTACGGTCATGAAGGGGTTAACCCCTCCCGCTACCCCCCCCGCAAGCCCTAAACAACAACCGTTGGGGCTAATACTCCCTTCACCCACCCCCACTACCCACAATAAAAAAAATTCACACACAGCAGCCGCCCAAAAAATAAATAAATAAATCTAAATAAATAAATATAAATAAATACATTTAAAATACATTTTAATTCATAGTGTAGATGTGCAGGGGGTCTCCGGAGCTGGACCGCGTTGGTTTCAGGTCCGGGGACCCCCTGCTCCCCGAGATACAGGCCCCTTTATGAGATGCCGGTATCCCTCTGCATTTAAAGGTCCCGATCACGTGACAACGGCCTGTAAACCAAGCAGAGGGATACCGGCACCCCCTAAAGGGGCCTGTATCTCGGGGAGCATGGGGTCCCCAGACCTAAAACCAAAGCGGTTCAGCTCTGGAGACCCCCTGCACATCTACACTATGAATAAAAATGTATTTTAAATGTATTTATTTATATTCATTTATTAATTTATTTATTTAGATTTATTTATTAATTGTGCTGCTCCTGTGTGTGAATTTTTTTTATTGTGGGTAGTGGGGGTGGGTGAAGGGGGTATTAGCCCCAACGGTGGTTGTTTAGGGCTTGCGGGGGGTAGCGGGTGCACTTAACCCCTTCACGACTGTAGCGGTATTAACTGCTACGGTCGTGAAGGGGTTAAGTGCACCCGCAACCCCCCTGCAAGTCCTAAACTCACACCAAGGGCCAAACACCCCCTTCACCCACCCCCGCTACCCACAATAAAAAAAATTCACGCACAGCAGCCCCACAATTAATAAATAAATCTAAATAAATACATGAATATAAATAAATATATATGTATATGTATATATATATATATATATATATATATATATATATATATATATATATATATATATATATACAGTATATATAACAACAATCCCTATACATATATATACATCCCTGAAGCACCCTTATTATCATACAGACAACCCCATAATCTCAAGAATATTATGGTGAGGAGTAAAGTATTCAGCAGTACAACTGAATGCGGGACAAAACCATGCCAGGACCCAAGATGCAAAACCTGCGCAATGCTCTACACAGCGGACACAATACAAATACCACACAGGAATCGGGAATACAAAATCAGAGGAAGGTTCACCTGTTCTTCCAGCAATGTCGTGTACCTCATCATGTGCATGAAATGCCCAGGGGGCTGCTGCTACATAGGTGAGACAGGGCAGGGGCTAAACAAGAGAATGAACCTGCATCGCCACAGCATCACACGCGGTACAAGAGACAGTCCTGTTGGCGAACATTTCTCTGACTCTGGCCATAAGATGAACGATCTGAGGGTTGCCATACTCAAAGGTAATCTTAAAACCCCGAAAGAGAGACGGTTGCATGAATACAAATTTATGCAACTGTTCGGGACACTTAGCAGTGGCCTAAACAGAGATCGAATTTTAAGAGTCATTACAGACACTAGTGAACTCTCGTCCCATGAGCGCTAAAGGCCATGTCTGTACATACTGTGCTATATGTATGCACACACAGCTGTCTCTCACACATACTAATACTCCTTGTTTTTCCATCCCTATACACCAATATGGACCACTTAGAATCCACACACACTTTTAGTTGTGCTACAAACTCTCACATTTCCACACCCACCACACCATTTATATCCACTCCCACTCCACACACACCTTGTGTAAAGCACTGTATATACTGTGGGCTCTCAATTGATTTTTATTCACACTGACACACATACACACTCTTTCTTCACTTGCTTTCAGTAATATTTTGACACCTCTAGCCATAAAACACATCCACACCGGGGGAAGGGCAAGCACAGATAACATTCCAAGAGACACTGTTTTTAAGTATACCTTTTGCTTCATTCATTGTAACATCGCCGGAAGAAGAGATCAGTGTATCTCGAAAGCTCGCACAAATAAAAGCATTTCGTTAGCCACAGAACGGTATCATCTATTTATTTTTTGATTATTGAAGCTCGGCTAACACGGTACTGATACCTCTACATGTATATATATATATATATATATATATATATATATATATATATATATATATATATATATATATATATAGTATTAGGTGATACCTTTTTTATTGGACTAACAATTTATGTCATAGGACAAGCTTTCGAGAGTTCTCCTCTCTTCTTCAGGTCAACAATACTGATTTACACAGAAATCAATGGCTAAAACAGTGTATAGAGAGAGAAAAAACAAACAAAAAAACAGATATTTACTGTAGATAAGGTAGCGTGTAAAGTGTTTGAAGCCAGGAGACAGTGTCAAAGAAAGGTGGGGAGGGGAAGGGATGCTGGGGGGGGGGGGAGGGAGAGAAAGTGTGGATAAGAGTTGAGGCAAGCAGGATAATTACAGACAATTTTGGTAGGGTGTGAGAAAACCCATGTCCACATTAAGTCCTTTGGTTTTGGTGTCAAAGAGTCTTATCATTCTGAGCTCAAATGTTTTCCGTTCTTGGGTGCTTTTAAACATTCCATTGAGGATTTTGATTTAGTCCAGTAAAAAAGGTATCACCTAATACTGAAGAACTCATTTATTCTGCACTATCGCAACTGGACTAACACGGCTATTTTCTGCTTACATACTGTATATATTTATTTATATTCATGTATTTATTTATTTATTTATTTAGATTTATTTATTAATTGTGGGGCTGCTGTGCGTGAATTTTTTTTATTGTGGGTAGCGGGGGTGGGTGAAGGGGGTGTTTGGCCCTTGGTGTGAGTTTAGGACTTGCGGGGGGGTTGCGGGTGCACTTAACCCCTTCACGACCGTAGCAGTTAATACCGCTACGGTCGTGAAGGGGTTAAGTGCACCCGCTACCCCCCGCAAGCCCTAAACAACCACCGTTGGGGCTAATACCCCCTTTACCCACCCCCACTACCCACAATAAAAAAAAAATCACACACAGCAGCAGTACAATTAATAAATAAATCTAAATAAATAAATACATGAATAGAAATAAATACATTTAAAATACATTTTTATTCATAGTGTAGATGTGCAGGGGGTCTCCGGACCTGAACCACTGTGGTTTTAGGTCTGGGGACCCCCTGCTCCCCGAGATACAGGCCCCTTTAGGGGGTGCCGGTATCCCTCTGCTTGGTTTACAGGCCGCGGTCACGTGATCGGGACCTTTCAATGCAGCGGGATACCGGCACCTCATAAAGGGGCCTGTATCTCGGGGAGCAGGGGGTCCCCGGACCTAAAACCAACGAGGTTCAGCTCCGGAGACCCCCTGCACATCTACACTATGAATAAAAATGTATTTTAAATTTATTTATTTATATTCATGTATTTATTTATTTAGATTTATTTATTTATTGTGCTGCTGCTGTGTGTGAATTTTTTATATTGTGGGTAGTGGGTAGTGGGTGTGGGTGTGGTTATTTACACGGGATCCCCCTCCCCACATTTACATACAGTACACTGCACTCACAGAAACACATGCAGGGATATTTAACCGACACAATAGGGGGAGGGGGGCTTACACATATTAGTCAAGGCAGGGAAGTTTAACACACACAATAGGGGGAGGGGGTTTTACATAGATTAGTCAAGGCAGGGAAGTTTAATAAACACAATAGCACAATAGGGGGAGGGTTTTTTACACAGATTACAGTCAAGGCAGGGAGGTTTAACACACACATTAAAAATATGTATTTAATGTATTTATTGTTTATTCTGCCTTAACCCTTCATTGCCTTAGCGGCTATCAGCTATGGTAATGAAGCAGCATTTCTGTATTTTTAATAATATTGTGCAGGAGCAGGGGGTCCCCTGAGCATTAATTTCTGGTTCAGGGAACGCCCTGCTCACTGTACAATATTATTAAAATACAGAAATGCTGCTTCGTTACCATAGCACATAGCCGCTAAGGTAAGGAACGAGTGTTTATTTATATATGTGTTTTATTTATACTGTACATGTGCAGAGGGTCTCCGGAGCAGAAACGTTTTGGTTTTAGGTCCGGGGACCCCCTGCTCCCCGAGATACAGGCCCCTTTAGGGGGTGCCGGTATCCCTCTGCTTTGTGTACATGCCGCGGTCAAGTGATCGGGACCTTTAAATGCAGAGGGATACCGGCACCTCATAAAGAGGGCTGTATCTCGGGGAGCAGGGGGTCCCCGGACCTGAAACCAACGCGGTTCAGCTCCGGAGACCCCCTGCATATCTACACTACGAATAAAAATGTATTTTAAATCATTTTTAATGTGCCGATGTTTGCGCAGAGAGAGCAGCGGTTCTCTCTCTGCTGCAAACACATCTCGCCCCGCCGGCCTATAGTATCATTGATGTGCATATACAGTACTATATGTGTATGTTAGGGGTTATAGGGGTTGTTGTTATACAGTATATACTGTATATATACAGTATATACTGCATTACAATTCATGAATTTCTCGGCTTCAAAGACAACAGCTCGCAAATGCCCCCATGTGTTTTTACACGGCATTGCAGTATTGCAGCCAGCGGGAATAAAATGCTTAAATCACGGGCGCGATATAACGCTATATACCCCGGGAGAATACGATACAAAACCGCACATCACCGGGATATTCCGAAATTCGCAGAGCTAGCCAAGAAAGAATAAAGTTGGTCGGTACTGTATCACGGCAGGATCAATAAACCTGTCGACAGGAGCATGAACAGAGCTATTAAAACACAGCACAGTAAAATTAGAATACTGCAATTAGTATCCTTTTGGATTCACAAATTGGACTGTATGGCCCCTAAGGGGTTAAATGGGGTTAAATAAGGACCTGGATGTTTGGGCTCTCTATTAGGAGTTGGGTTCAGGACACGACATTATTAGTGTTTACTCTTGTATGAAGGGTTCATTTTTATATTTATTTTAGTTCATTGATGTCCATTGAGCAATGTAAAATCCATTTCATTCTCTTGGAGTTTTTTTCTCCTATCCTTGGGCTAAATACCATATGTTTATAACTTAGTCATGCAATACTAATTGCAGTATTCTAATTTTACTGTGCTGTGTTTTAATTGTGTTTTTCTCATTTTTCCCCCTTTTTTCTTTTATTTTATATTCCCTTTGCAGATGATTATGTGTTATATGAATAAAGTTATGTTTATTGTATTATGTGTATCATACACAAGCACTAAAATCACTGTCACGCCCTCTAATTTGAGCGATTCTATCAGATTGGCTCTGATCCAATTGGCTGACCAATTAACTACTGGCACTATGTATTTATGCTCTGAGGCAGTTACAGTGAATTTATCCCTGATGAAGAAGCCTTTGTTCAGCTTCGAAACGCGTAGGATTATTATTTGTAACATTTGTGGTACCTTTTATACCCCTTGCCATTATTTTGTATATTTTTGAGCATTTTAATGTGCCAAACTTCTGCCCGTATTGATCGAACACGGCCGGTGTGCAGCTTTGGGCTGCGCGTGTGACGTCATCTTAGTGTGCGCCTACCGACGGGACTCCACCGTCGAGTGCCAGCTGCTGAGAATGCAGTGGAGATATTTCTGGACACTGTAACATTACCGGCTGAAGGAGACTCTCACACTGTACATGTGTGTAGTGCCTAATATGGGACAGATGACCTGGTGATCGAGCGATCTTGCCGGATGCTGTGGATGTTAATCACGTGCTGCAGTGACTGTGGGAGACCGTGGGAAGCAGGCGCAGGCAGCAGTTCAAGACCGCAGGAGCAGATTGACCAGAGCTGTATCCATCAGACACTCCATCTGAAGTTTGCCATGTGGTAATTTCGTGTTGTTAACACGTAAATGCGTTAATTTATCAACATTGATGTACGCAGAATACTTACCCTTTTAACATTATTATTGAATACTTTGATATACTTCACCATTTGCGTCTTGCGCTTTTTTTGTGTCTTTATCTCTTAGTGTGTGGGAGTGTCTGAACCACTCTTTAATTTAGCAGCAGACGCCTTATTCAACGGTTTTGTATGGATTTATTATAATCTCTTTGTTACTTCCACAGTGGGGTTGGGCCTTGCATTCAGACGTTTTTAGTACCAAGGCCTGACTATATGGTGTATGATTTAGACATTGTTCTTATAGCAATTAAGTTTCTTTTGGGTTGCGCACTTTTTTTCTGTTTAACTATCCATGTGTCTACAGCCTGGGTTTTAACACACCTTGATTAGGCAGCTGGGATCCAACTAATTGTCCTGAGGTTCCCAGCTGAAGTTAACCTAGTCAGTGCTGCACTGCAGACTAGACATATGTTTTCCATATAACTGGTGGCTTTTCTTTACCCTGTCACATACCCCCAAAAAGAAACTACCATTATGATGTTATGCCATTGAGATGGACAACAAAATCAAAAGATACTAATGTTCATGGTAATTATAGAACAGCCAAATTTTGCACGAGAGACCACATAAAGTAATTGAGCCTGAGCTATCATAAGAAATCCCAGACTCCTGGGATAATAGCACATTTGTAGGACTTGATAGGTGATTCCAATTAGTTAATCTTAAAAAAAAACAGAATATTAACATTTCTTTTAGTTCCTTATTTAATCTATTTAATCTGTGGGGATGTATAACACGTTTTGACCATTTTGCCCATACCTTTCATTGTGGTGATGAGTAACTACATGCAAAAAAATATGGGTTCCATTTAAAACAAATTTGAAGAAAAATTGCTACCTTTTACTCTTTTGTCATTGTATCAAGTGTTTTGTTTTAATATGCGCCATCCTGTTATTTGGGATGTGCCTATAGGAAGTTTAATGGAAAATTTACAATAACTGATGTGCATATTGTAATGAAATGTATCAGATTATGGGACCTATGCCCTAAGAGCCGATAAAAAAATTTGACGTGACCGTGGGAATAAATTTCATAGGAGATACGGTATCCCATAACGGGGCCTGTATCTAGGGAAGCAGGGGATCCACAGACCTGAAATCAACGCGGTTCTGCTCCGGAGACCCCCTGCTACAAAACGCTAATAACAAACCCAAATAATTTTTTTTACAAATTTGTTACCGTAGCGGCAATCTGCTATGGTAATAAATCTGCTTTAATGTAATTTTTATTAATAGTGGGCGTGAGCAGGGGTCTCCTGAGCTGAAGCGCTTTGAATTCAGCCTCAGCGACCCCCTGCTTCCCGAGATACAGGCCCTAGTATGGGGCATCGGGTGCCGGTATTACCGCCATTTTTATATCGTCCTCGTCACATGACTAGGGAATTTAAATAATGAAGGAGATACTAGCACCCCATACCAGGGCCTGTAACTCGGAAAGCAGGGTGTTCACCGAGGCTAAAATCAATGTGGTTCATCTCAGGAGACCCCATGGTCCCGCACACTATTAATAAAAATTACATTAAAGCAGCTGCATTACCTTTGTGGATAGCCGCTAAGGCAATGAAGGGGTTTAGGCACAATAGCAGGTTTGAGGGCAGAGGGGTTGAGTGAAGTGGGCACTTGGTCCTTCATTCACCCTTTCTGCTCCCAATAAACATTACAATATGTACTAACCACCAATACACAACCCACCCACTCCCTGTGCCCCAACATAAAACCATCATTTATTTTTTGATACACAGGATTGATACAAGAGGCCGGCGAGTGTCCGCAGGTTGTCCCCGTGGATGTTTGTGGGCCTCCAGGTGGTCCCTGTGGGTGTCTGTAGCCCCAAAGGGGGCCCAGGGTGGTCCCACCAGTGTTGGGGGGTTTCTGGGTGGTCCCAATGGGTGTCTGGGGGTCCTTGGGTGGTCCCCGTAGGTGTTCCCTGCGGGTGTCCGGTGGTCCTCAGGTGGTCCCCGTGTGTGTCCGGGAGTCCTCGGATGTCTCAGTGTGTGTTCAGGGGTCCTCCCCATGGTTTTCCGGTGGTCCCCGCGTGTCTTCACTGGAGACTATTCTAGAGCCGCGATTAGCCTCGATAAGCTAATCGGGGCTACTAGAATTATCCGAGTTTTAAAACCTTGCGATAAGTGGCTTATTGCCGCTCGTTTGGCGTTTTTTTTCTCTGCAAAAAAAATTGCCGAAAATGTCTCTTATCGCCATTTTATCTGGGCTTACTGAATCACTGTAGGCCTTTTTGGCGATAAAGCGGCGATAAGTGGCTTATCACTGCTTACTGCATAGGCCCCTATGTGTCTATATTTTATTGTTACTCCCTTTTTCTGATTTAAAAAAAACTACAGTACCATATCTGAAGTGGCATACATTTCTCTGGCCAATAATCTGCATCAGATATAAATAGATGTTTCTTATACTTGAAAAATTTAGGAGCACAAAATGGTATTATTCTTTGTGTTGATACATACAGTAGACCCGATTGTATGTAAAAAAAAAAAATGTAATACACTTTTATATTAATTGAATTATTATTTATTTTGTTTATTGCTTATTTTCTATTATCTTTGCTTTAAGCATGACTCCATTTGGGGCTACATAGCACTCTATCTATCTATTATTTTATCTATTTCTGTGCGTTCTTTGGGCAAAGTTCCTAGAAGCTCTTCTGTACAAGCATCTCCACAACTGTTTTGGAAAACCTTGTATGGACTTTGCATAAAGTAAAATGTTAAATAACTAATTTAATGCAGTTAATATCTCATACAAGGAAGACATGGCAAAGACATGTTAAATTTGTGCTACCATAGTATTTTCCTGGCCAATTAATGTTCGGGACACATCAACAGTTTACCAAAGCAAATCATAACACACTTACAGGATATCACTATGTAACAAATAGGGAGGTTTCATCACTGTCAATGTTTTTTTCAAGATATCTACAATACATCTAATAATAAATCTCTATTTATTCTATGTTTCAGGAATTGAAGCAGGACATATCTAGCTTCCGCTTTGAGATTTTGGGTTTGTTAAAGGGAAATAAGATTAATCTGCAACCTCCAAAAATTAACAACGGTGCCTCCGCTGTGCTTGAAACTGAAGAAAAACGCGGAAACAAGGAAAAAAGAAGCAGAGCACCTAGAAACAAGTTCAGCCTTTTTGACATAACCACTATGATTCATCCGAAATCAGCAGCAATAGCCTCCGAAAGGCTAAACAGTGTGAGCAATGGTTCTGCCTTGTTGGTATCAGAACCGGTCAAGGAGAAACAGAAAAAAATCCACTTTGTCAAAGACATTAAAAGCTTTGGCTTGTTTCACAGACGTTCAAAAACTAACTTCCCAGAACAGCCACTGAACAAAATATACTCTGTTTCCGAGGAAGTGACAAACCAAGAGAAATCTGATCCAAAGGAGAAAATGTTGGAACTGCAAATTAAAGAGATACAACCGAAATGTGAACTAAACATAAATACTCGTAATGAACAATGCATGTTGGATCAAAATATACTGCATACCTCTGAAAGTCTCCCTTTACAGCCTTCTCTTAGTTGCCACAGTTTTTCGGCTGTAAATGAAAATGATTCAGATACACTTAAGTACACTTTGGACAATGATATGCCTGTAGATGCAAACAGCACAAAAGGAGGGTCTATCATTCAGGAAGATACTATAACAAGACTGTGATAGCAAAAAAAGATCTTATCTATATCTGTACATATCAAATATATATATTTTAAATAGTGCATTTTTGGAATGCTTGAAGATATATTTGCAAAGCCTAATTAATAATTTGCATATTGTGGCACTTGAGACCATTGTACAGTATTAAACTTGTTTAGGTTGAAAAAAGGCAATGTACACTGTAGGAAAGCTATGTTTTGTAACATGCATTAGCTCACAGTTTGTTTTACATTTTTTTAAATAAATGGATTTATCATGCATTCAAGTATTCCCATACAAATATCAATAAATGTGTATGTGCAAATACACACACACACACACACACACACACACACACACACACACACACACACACACACACACACACACACACACACACACACACACACACACACACACACACACGTATATATACACACAGTATATATTGTTCTATGCAAAAATAAGCATATATAGGAAGCGTTCTACAGTACAGTACATATAAAACATTTATGATATTTCTGATCACAGGTATTGGGTGATGTATACATTGTGTTGCACATTAGAGGGTAGAACATGAATTTAAATGCACAAAGTTATATCTACTTAATACATATTCAATACTGAATTAAAATACAGCTCAGGGAATTCTAGAAAACAGTTTCTTCTCTATACTTTGTGTTCTACTGTGTATTGCATAAAACATGGAGAGAAAAAAGTGTAAAATGTATTAAAGTTGAGGTCCTACATAGAACCAAACTGAACTAGTGGCAGTAATATGTGTAATACATTGAAATGTGACTGCTGCCTCAAAACAACCAGTAGATGATTTTTAAATGGTTATCCTCATGATGTTGTAACTTGAAAATTAGGGTAGATTTTTTTGCCTTTATATCTACCTTATCTCTCTCTCCCTTATCAATGACACTTTACTACTGTGGTCCTCATGCATGTGGTAGATATCTGTAAATCTGCTAACCTGATCCCTTGGTTAGAGCAAATTAGATTGACAATGATCGTGCTCACCTTTTTATTGTAACTAAAGTCAAAGGAAAATGTTCAGCCTTGTAATAATTATTAAAGGTATTTAAAAACAACATGAAACCTATGGTATTTAACCCATCAGCTACCAATGCCAATTGTTAACCATGATCTTATGTAAGACTGTGTCATAGAATAAATCCCATTATAGGCATTCTAAATTGTGATTTTGAAGAAAGGGGGACAGCATTTCTTACTTGTATGGTTGCTAATAGACATAAATAGTCTGGTCCCTCCTTTCAGGTTCTGATCTTCTTGCCAATTCTTAAATTAGCAAATAGGTATGAACATATTTCTGTGGAAGTCTGAAATTCACAATCTACTGAAGAGGGGGGGGTTGTCTATGACTGACATAAATAAGAAAAATGTGTGTGTGTATATTGTTTCTTTTCAATAAGGAACTTGTGCACTCACATTTTCTTTCATAATGCTAATTATAATTGCACTGAATCAAAGATAGCATTATGCTTCCTTCATTTAACCCTTTAGGGACTTTCACATACTGTAATTCATATTTATTTATTTAATGTAGTTACCGGCTAAAATGGAGTTTACCTTGATGGGGTTAGTAGGCATGAATTATTTTTCATCAAAAGATACAACTAAATTACTTCTCTGTTACTAGCCATAGGTTGAAAATGTAGAATTGTAACTAACTAATTGCAAGCCAACTTGGGAGGAGTACAGAATTTATGTATTTGTTTTCCATAAATGTGAGGCCAATTCTTTTCTAGCTCCATAATCCATAAACGGAAGAGTGCAGGTATTGCGTATTTGTTAACTAATAGACATACATACTTTTGCAAATGGCATGACCAATACACACTGACCAGTAGAGATGGGCACATCCGTCAAAATCTGCTTTCCGGAATTTCCCTGATTTCTCCCTCACCCCCCCCCCCCCTAAATCTGTTTTGCGGTGTAAAATCCATGGACGGTTATGGTTCTGCTGGTTTAATTCTGCTGGATTCATCAAAAACCACCATTGGATACAATCCATTGACAGATTTGTAGAATTCAATCCGCGGATTCAGCAATGTGTTGGCCGATTCTTAAGAATACACCAACGGATTGCTGAATCTTTGGATTGGATTCTGCAAATCCGTCCACGGGTTGCGGAATCCGCGGAGTGTATTGGTAATAATAACAAAAAATCCGCAAAACGCGATTCAAACTTTTTGAGATTTATCCGCGGAAATCCGCGTCTTAATGGACCCGGCCGATCCGCTGCGGATCCAAATCCACCACAACAATTCACCCATTACTACAGATCAGCATGTTTGTATTTTAGCTTCGTCAAGTAAAATACTTTTGTACACATGATATACACAAAAACTGATAAGAAAAGCAAATGTTAAACCTAAATATCCCACAGAGTGCGCAAATGCAGCCTTGGAATATTTTTTCGTTTTATCTACATACATTTTTAAGAAATGAATTTGAATCCGTCTAACTTGTAACCTATAATTAATATTACAATTGCTTTTGATCCAAAGATTAAAGAAAAACTCTTTTGAGTTCATGCTTTTGTATATATTATAATACATATGATTAAAGTACAGCTATTCCTTGATTTTTAAAAAAAAACTTACATTTTTTGCACTTTCTATAAGATTTTGTAAACGTCTTATATATCATAAAAGAGTGAATAATAATTGAAAATCATCTTAATACTGCTCAGTTTAAAATAGCTGAAAGAGATATCATTATTATTCTTTAGCATGGTGATTTTCAGTACCTCAAACCAACTTACAAAGAATAGGTGGACGCTTTATACTGAAGTCAATTTCACGTGTAACAATTATTTCATAAACAGATGACAATTCCACTGAGATTACATTAGTCATTGCCTGCCCTTTACATGATAACTGAAAAGTTTACATATCCAAAGCAGTATTTATCAAAAGTGTTATTACTTGAGAATGGCTTATTACTATGGTCAATTTTCCCAACAAAAGAACAATTATAATATATGTCATTTAAATGATATACTGTAAGAGGGGTTAAGGCTGCACTCCACAAAAAAGAAAAGATGCATACAATTTACCGGTGCTGCTGGTTCAAGGAAGTACCTGCCATAAACTCCAAAGTACACTGAGGAAAAGAAGGGATCCAGCGCTCCACGGATTTCTGAATAAGAAAGATTTATTGTGCCACACAACGTTTCGACCTTATGGTCTTTATCACTTGTATTACTATGCCTAGTCACTTGATAAAGACCATAAGGTCGAAACGTTGTGTGGCACAATAAATCTTTCTTATTCATTTAAATGATATAGGCATGTATAATATACAGTAATTGCATTTGCCAAGTAAATGGCATACAGTAGTTGTTTATTCAGCAAATTAATTATTTACTCTGACTTAGTTGCTGGACCGTATATAGAACAGTGTTGAGTCCAGCAAACTTTATTATACACACAAATATTCAATAAAATATAAACATTGTATTAAATGTTATCTTGTATAATGAGCATAATATTTTTCCTATTGACTCATGTATTTCAGTCATAAATTATAGTTGAATATTTCATATCTGCACTATATCATCATCTTTTATGAGAATAAATGGTCAAATACATATCTACAGTATCAAATTGTTGAAAGCCGAAGCCCATCAATCTTTGCCAATCTGAGCAAAATAAAGTCCTCGACTCTGATTTGTGTGCTGGTTCTGAACCGAAAACAAGGCAAAATGTTGTTCTCTGTTACCGCTCGACAATCAAAATCATCCGCTATACTCGTATGTATTCTCAAGAATCCATGGGTGCTGCTGTTGTGGTAGCTAAGTCTCCACAGATGTTGAATAGAAAATCTAAGACTAAGCCCTCTTCCCAACATAACTACTCTAGTGGACACAAACAATTAACTGTTAAATAGTAATTTGGAAAGTAAAAGACACCCTGTTGCATAGCCGATCCCTAAGAGCCAGAGTTGCTATGTAAGTATTGGAACTGCATCATATATCTGCTACTAACTCAGTAGTCTTCCTCACGTTGTCATTGGTTAAGTGCCCAAGTAAGTGCCCAAGATACCAAATTTAATGTAATTTCTTTCCAAAAGCCATTCCAGATCTGTACATGGAACAACAGGGAAAAGTCACAAAATTCCATTGTGCAAACTATCCACTTAAATACAGTTATGTGGACAAGTGTTACTGGTCTACAGGACCATGACATCCCACTGGGTATCAGCACCAACATCCCCTCCATCATCATCCACTTTGTTTGCTAACGTGGATGAAAGAGGTAATTCACAGGCATACTGCTTTATGCATTGCTAGTGTCACCAAAAAAGCACACACTAGAAAGAAACATAGTTAGATTATAAAGAGAGGCAGGGGCACCTGTAGGATATATAATATATATATATATATATATATATATATATATATATATATATATATATATATAGTAGTATACTCAAAAAACATCCTACTTATCTGCACTCAAAGCCTATTATAGAATAATGGTAAAGAAAAGGATACAATATAACTTTCAATGGATAGTTTAAGGCAACAGGTACCTCTGTGCCCAGGACATACTTGAAAACGAGAGGTAATTCTCAATATGTTATTCCTGGTAAAACATGTTATAAATAAATAATAACAACATTCAAAATATAGAAGATAAAAAGGGTAATAGAAATGAAATCCTATAGATCAGACAAATGCTGAGATTAATAACTTCACAGCCTATACTGAGTGAGCTGTCCAAAAATAGATATATCCACCATATTTCTAAGATTTGATTAGATAAAATAAGATTAGATGCTAGATAATGTGTCCATTAACCCCCCAAGTGTCACTAGAGCATCAGTAACTACATATAGTTAGTCAAATTGGAGCAGTGCAGTGGCTTACAGAGCATGAATTCTATGTAAAATAAGTAAAAAGTAATCCAAATATAGATTGAGGGAGGCGTATGTGCGGAGCCTGAGGTGAATGGCAGCTTAAGGATTGAGCTCAGAGGCACCTCTTGCAAATAAGCACAATAATCAAATTATATACTCCAACTTTTCATACCAAAAGAAAAATATCCGCATATGAAGCCTCAAAAAAAAAAATTATCTTGGGGACATTTAGCGATGACAAGGTCCCTGTGCTTTCTAGGCTGAAAGCACCGTGCCACGTGCAGGCTCATAATTAGAATCAGAGAGAGAAGGGGACCCATTAGATCATAGCCAGAATAGCACGAAACGAAACATAGCAGACCTATACAGCAATCTCAAAGCCCTGCTACACTCCAAGCTACAACTTTCTCTCTGGGAGGTCAAGAAAGATGTAGCCACCCTAGGGGAAAGAACAAACAAGCTAAACAAAGACAATGGTGGCGCAGAACAAAACTGATAAAGGCCTGGAACATCTCAAAACATAGATGTCAGACCTAACAGAAAGACAAGAAGATGCTGAAACTGTGACCGGAGGAACAACATGTGTCTGCATGGGATTCCTGAATCTGTCCTGGAAGCAGACGAGTTCATCTCAAAGTGGCTTACCTTCATCCTCCCAGATCAGACTGAAGAAGTGCTGTTGCTTGACCGTTGCCACAGATCGTTTTGGCTTAATCCCCAACCGGATGACCGCCCCAGAGACATAATTATCCAATTCCATTATTTTAAACTAAGAAAGGAGTCCTCTCAGCAGTGTGGGGCCAACAAGATCTGGCCTTTGAGAACTACAGACTTCAGGTCTTTCAGGATATCTCATCAAGCCCCACTGCGGCCCCAGCCTGGTATAGGGGCTGGATACAGGATATTATCCTCCTAACCGCTCCCTTAGCCCTTAGCACAGTCGGACTTGGGCCCTATCCCGATTCCTTCCCTGAGAAGGGTGATGAGACAGTGGAACTCCTCCAAAGGCCTGGTAGGAAGCCTGGTCTGTGCATCTTGGAACATTCATGCTTGGGGAACAGATGTATGGGGTGGAGGTAGAGTCCCGGGGACTAAAGGGTATACCCATAGGAGACATCCCCAGGACCGAGAGGCTGAATAGATGCTCACATAAATTAGGTGTATATCCCCAGCACACCCCTCTCTCCCCCCCCCCCCCCCAAAAAAAAAAAAAAAAGTTAATATCAAACCCTAAATACCAGGGATATGATACTTAGGGGGAAACTGGGATATTCCCAGGGTCAGAAGCAAACAAGGAAACAGCACCTCCAAGCTTGGGTAGACCCTTCTCCCCAGATCATACATAGATACAATCTGAAGGGGTCAGTCCTGTCATTCCCAACAATGGGCCACAGCTCCAAACCAGGAGAGACCAGTCAAATAGTGGCACACTTTTTTGGTTTATTCTATCCACACAAACCTATTTCTTTTATTTTGATAGATTAAATGTGGAGTATGAGCAGGAGTAGAACCCCTAGGTAAAGCAGGGAGTCCCTGGTCCAGGACCGAGAGGCGATAGGTGATGCTGTCATCAGCACATTCAGTACAAGCACATATATGTCTTGACAATAGTCAAAATGTTTATATTAGCCTGTCAAACATTGTTATACTCACCCCATATATATTAAGGTATATATATTGAATGAAAGTTAATGTATCATATAAAAAAATCTTCCTAAAACTATGCCCGAGGCCAAGCTCGATTTCAGATGACCAGAATAGGGTATCGGGGATGTGTCCCTAAACCATGCAGGTGTCCCCAAAGGCACTATGGCCCTTGCCCCCATGACTTTCCCTACACATCCCCAGCTCCCCTCAGTTTTTTACAAGGGTGACTGGTCCTATATGCCAAAAACCCTTAAAGCATTCGCCTTTGAAGGAGCCTTTCTAAATGCAATCCTCTCCCCTATATTCTAATCAGTAAAGTGGCAGCCAAGGATTTCTATCTGAACATATCCCAATAAAAAGTGGCACAACTCAGGGTTGCTCACTCTCTCCCATTTTGAAGCAGCTAGTAGACCATATAAGGAACAACAGCAATATGTCAGGGATTTGGCCAAGAATTCAAACTGACCTTATTCACTGCAGGCACTGCATTGGCATTAGTGAGGCATTTAAAGTGAGCTTTTAAGTGATAAATATAGTTAGACTATAGTTTGACTAGAGGTGACTGGGGACTGTATCTTTCTGCAAACTCCTTTACTCAAGACAACAAACTGTAAGCTATTCAGATCACACTATGATCCCATGCTTGCTAACCTGCATATTTTAACCACCCACCCCTTTACAACTTATTCACTGCAGCCTCTCCCAAAACTGACTGCACAATACACTGAAACCCTGAATTGACTCTAGCATTGCAATACAGCTAAACATTTGACAAGGAACAGGCACACCCCTGCTGTTTAGTCTGCACACACTCACTCTGCTCACAACAGCTCCATGCAGCACTGTCTACCTCTGGCATAATGAACCTGCTATGTATCTTAACTTTT
The DNA here is from genome assembly GCF_040206685.1 of Ascaphus truei. NCBI lineage: Eukaryota > Metazoa > Chordata > Amphibia > Anura > Ascaphidae > Ascaphus > Ascaphus truei. The sequence goes on from NC_134485.1 coordinate 360,279,047, forward strand.
TTTCTTTCTCCTGGCCTCATGGAGATGTGACTCAATCTATTCACTACAAACTCCTCCATCCTGGTCCACACCCAACATCACCATACACCCTGGACTACTCAAATGCCTTGCACTATCTACTGAATGTAGGTGGAGAACTCTAAAAAGCAGCACACCAACCACTGCTCACTCTAATGGCAAACACCACAAATTTACAACTTCCAAACAACTACCCAAAGTCCTACTCGTACTGTTACACTCATTAGCAGGTGATATTGAACCTAACCCAGGCCCTCCCATTTCAGCTCTGTCCCATGCCCCTGAGAATTCCACCTTTAAATTCCAAAAAGGGCTATCTGTCGCCCATATAAACATCCAGAGCCTGCTTCCCAAACTGGACGAACTAAGGGCTTTGTGCCTTATGCATAAACCAAAAGCCATCGTTCTTACAGAAACATGGCTAACCCCTAAAACCCCTGATGCAAATATCGCAATTCAGGGATACTCCATTTTTAGGAGAGATAGGTCAAAGAGAGGAGGAGGGGTGTTATTTTATATTGCAGACACCTTACAATTTACACTGTTAAATTGCCCCCCAAGCCCACCCTCTTTGGAAATTCTAGTTGGCAAAATCTGCCTCCCCTTTTCTAATCCCATCTTGGTTGCTGGCATCTACCGCCCCCCTAAAGCCCCTCTACAATCCCTGACTGATATCACCCAATTTCTTGGCTCCATTTCCTCTCTGAATGAGAAGAGTGAGCTGCTAGTTCTTGGGGATTTTAACTTCAATTGGCTTGACCCTAAAAACCACAAAATCCAGACACAACTCAAGTCACTTAACCTATCACAACTCAATTCCCAACCCACACGGATAAACCTGAAATCGCATAACAATTCCTTGCTAGACTGGATTCTCGCCTCAAACCCAAGCAGAATCCAATCCTCTGGCATCCTTCCTGACATTTTCAGTGACCATGTAATAGTGTATTGTGTAAGGGAAATTAAACCGCCCCATTCAAGCCCTAAAGTTCTCCTCACTAGAACATTTTAGAACTTTAACCCACAACAGTTTCTGGATGACCTTACCAACTGCCCATGGCACAGAATCGATTTAATTCCCGACCCTGATTCTGCGCTCGACTATTTCCAATCCGAGTTCTTAAAACTCTGCGTTACCCATGCTCCACTACGCAAAATAAGGGTACGGGGGGCCCATCTTCCATGGGTTACATCTGACCTTATTGCACTCTACCAGCTCAGAGATACCTTGTGGAAAAGCTATAAAATAACTGGCACTACCAAGGATCTCAATCACTACAGATGCATGCAGAATATGTGCGCAAGGCAAACAAGGCATGCAAAAGCACAATATTACTCTGACAATCTCCACCAAAATACATCAAACCCAGCTAACTTCTGGCAGGGTATCAACAATATATTCCAGCCTCCTACCCATCAACAACCAAGTAATATCACTAAGGGGGATATTACTCTAACAAACCCCACTGACATTGCAAATGCATTCAATGATTACTTTGTGAGGTGTGCCACTAACTTATTAGGGAAACGCAGCCCAAACCACAAATCTGAATCTCATCCTGGGAGTACACACATAGCCCCACCCCCTCTCAACACTGCCCGCAATTTTCAATTTGGCCCAGTATCTGAAGAGGAGATTATACAAGCGCTCCTCAAACTAAAACTAAGCAGCCAATGTGGACCTGACTTACTACAATCTAGGTTCCTACGACTTGGTGCCCCAGCCATTGCCAAACCAATTGCTTCCATAGTCAACTTTATCCTGTCTGCAGGCCATATCCCTAAGACCTGGAAAACTGCCAGAGTTGTCCCAATCTTCAAAAGTGGGGACAAAAACACTGTCTCAAACTACAGGCCAATCTCACTTCTCCCAATTCCATCCAAAGTCATGGAAAAATGTGTCCACTCCCAATTAAGCGATTTCTATACCAAGACAAATTTCCCTAGCCAATTCCAATCTGGGTTTCATCCCAAACACTCCACGGTAACTACCCTGCTAAAAGTTTGCAATGAAATCCAGTGTGGAATGGAACGGGGACATCTCACTGGTGCAGTATTCCTAGATTTTGCAAAGGCTTTTGACACAGTTGATCATGCTATCCTGCTTAACAAACTCCAGAGCTCTGGAATAGGGAAGCATGCTTTAAACTGGTTTCAGTCCTACCTATCAGGAAGATCCCAACATGTGTCCATCTCAGGCTCTTACTCCAACCCCCTGGATATCACCTGTGGTATCCCGCAAGGCTCTGTTCTGGGGCCCCTACTCTTCTCAGTTTTCATTAATGATCTTCCCACAGCTTGTAAGGAAGCCTCAATACACATGTATGCAGACGACACAATCCTATATGCACACAGCCATAGCCTCTCTGACCTTCAACACATACATCAGTCTGAATTTTTGAGACTCGAAAACTGGATTTCCCAAAACAAACTGTTTTTAAACACTGACAAGACTGTAACAATGGTATTTGGGACCAAGACTAAATTTGTAAAGCTTACAGTGACTGAGCTCCTGATTAGAACCAACGCTAACACCACCCTAACCCCTGTCACTAGTTTTTAATACCTGGGCTTATGGTTTGACTCCCACTTAACATTCGGAATACACATTGATACCCTGACAACCAAGACCTATGCCAAACTAGGGGTACTTTACAGGAACAAATCCTCCCTAAGTCTCCTGGTCAGAAAGCGTATCGCACAGCAGATGCTAATGCCAATTATTGACTATGGAGACATAGTATATGGCTCGGCACCTCAAACCCACCTTAGCAAACTTGACACCCTCTACAATTCAATTTGTCATTTTGTTCTCCAATGCAACTACAACACACATCACTGCGAAATGCTCAAAGAACTAGATTGGTCAGCACTCGAGTCTAGGCGCAAAGTTCACCTTTCCTGTCTTGCCTTTAAATTCTTCATGGGCAAGCTACCCAGCTATCTGAACATGCTCCTCACCCCTACCACTTGCAGCACCTATCACCTGAGATCAGACTCCAAAAGACTGTTCATGGTCCCAAGGCTCAACAAAGTATCCGGACGTTCCTCCTTCTCCTACCGTGCACCCCAAAACTGGAACAACCTACCAGAGACTCTCACATCCACCACCATATATTACGCACATAATATATATTTTCTTTAACTGTGCACGCAATGTCTTGTATATAATGTATACCCTGTTCATTTATGTAACTGTATTTGTAACCATGTATTATTTGTCTTACTCTGTGCCCAGGACATACTTGAAAACGAGAGGTAACTCTCAATGTATTACTTCCTGGTAAAATATTTTAGAAATAAATAATATCATCATCACACTCTCTAGACCCCTATCCTCAATTCCAATTATTTCTAATGAGCTCTATCAATTCAATAAATTATTAGATTTCAATATCAACAATAGCAAACCAGTGGCTCTAAATATAAATTTGGTAAAAGAACTGCTCAAAATTCTGAAACCAAATTTTCTGAAACTCTATTTTCGGTTTTAACCTAAAGTGAAAATCTGTCATTGAATATACTGTAATTTGGACAAATTTCTAAGAATCAGAAAAAAGATCAAATGTACATTGTCCAATTTAATAAGTGTTGCTATATATATATATATATATATATATATATATATATATATATATATATATATATATATATATATATATATATATATATATATATAGACAAAGTGAGAATATGAAGTAAGGGGGGGTCTGACATAACAACACTGGGATCTAAGCAACCAATTTAAGTCAGCATCCATCTTAGGTTATGTCTGAGTGAACGGGTCATGAGATGAACGGTTTGAAAGGGATTTTTGCTTTCAATTTTAAAGTGATAATAAGCCAAGCAGCTAACTGAAAAAAACCTTGAGAATGAGTACTAAGTGCCAATGTTATGAAAATACGAGACTGATAAGCACTGTCTCTCATTCCGAGGGGGGGGCCCCATGAAGTTCTGTATGTAGAGAAAGGGTCAACGGCTGAATAAAGGAATATTGCTGAATCATTTAATTTAGGCATCCCATAATAATGCTTTAACTCAATGTGTTCATATTCATATTTTGTTTACGTAGTGACGACACGCAACCTCGTATAGGGGGCGTGGGTTTTGTATTTTGTGTATAAATAAGGCCTGTATGCCACCATGTCGTTGGGAGGGTTTTATTTAGAAACTCTCCTCTGCGTGTGCACCGTACACTGCAATAAACTTATTTGTCATTCTGCAAAATATATCCTCAGACTTGTGTTTTTTATTCACAACTTTCTCAATATATATATAGCAACACTTAGATAATCAATCATATATATAATGAAAAGGTGAAAACCTGAGATATCTGCCTGGGAGATATGTTAATGGCTATGTAAACTATATTTAAATGAGTTCTATCCCACACTTCCTAAAAGGATTTCCATACCAACTATATAGTGTTGAAAAACTAAGGTACCAACCTAATTACTGGAATAGTGTTAGACCCAACAGGATTAGAACCCACGACTACACAGCTCTAGCAGTGTAAAAAAAACAGCTGATGGGTAGTTTTACTGTCACATCCTACTTTTGAGCTACTCACACATCTAGCTATTAGCATATCTCACAGGTATCTCAAGTGTGCTCCACCAGGAGCATTTTAAGAGTCAACCAGGACGTGGAAGGGGTCTGCTTTTATAGGGAGACAGGGGAGGGAGGGGGAGAGCTACTACAGGTACTGTATATGCACTTATTTTGGTCTTACATGACAGATATGCACAAAGGTGGCAATAGTATAACAGAACAGGGACACAAATAATCACTGTGCCATCTGCCAGAGTGCCAGACACATACTGAATTGAAATACGTTATTTTAAAATAAATTAAACTCTACAAATTGAATGACGTGATTCTACTTGCTTCTCATAGCACACAAAGTGGTATTGGGTTGACAAGTCTAAGGTACTTTAGGAATAGGGTATGGTGTCAGACCTAACAGGATCAGAAATTGAACCCACACAACTTCTGTTATTCAGAACAACAGCTCTAGCAGTGGGAGCTAAACCAGCTAATGGTTAGCACCACTGTCAAAGTATTACAATCTAATTCTCATTAAGTGCTCATACCTGTACAAAGCACTTTACCCTCTTCAGGTATGGAGAAGCATATTTAATAAGTAGTCTTCTGCAATGAAACACCCTCTGGCATAGGAAAACACGTCACAGTCCATTTATTTAACAGGTTATAATGTATTCCAGCATCAAATGTTCCTTATGGTAAAACCCTGCTTAGTAAATATGACCCACTGTCTTTATTCTTTATAAGCTTAGAAGTACTAACTCAAGTCACAAGCTCACTTTCTTATAGTACTTTCTCCCTGCATCTGCTTTATTTGCTATGCCGTACCTTGTTTTTACTTGTGAGTGTCAGAAAAAAATGTGTTTTATTTATTTCATCTCTATTAGCATATGAGGAGAGAGAAAGGGCAATCCTTTAGATGAGGTGTACTCCTAAATACTCCAAGTGGGTTAATTACCCCTTAGAGATGAATAATAACCTAGACAAAGTAACTTTTAATATATACAATTTAAAAGAATGAGAAAGAACTGCCAAAGAGCTGTAAAATAGAGGATGCATAAACGTAATACAATGTATTTGTGATGTATTAACCTAACTCTGTTTAAAGGTTATACATTTATTAAGAGGCAGAATGAAGTTAATAATAAAAGAAAATATAATTATAAAAAGCACAAGCTTTGAGTGTGATCAAACCAAAATGTGTACTGGTCCTAGTAGTGAGGCCTAGTACTTAGCCATAATTTAAGCAAAATTTAAGCAAAATGATAAGCAGTGAGCGAAGCCTGTATATTTATATTTTCAGAACAAAAGACTCCTGGTTTAGAGCTTGTTTAATAATGTACTCTAGATTGAAAATTCCAAATGCATTAAATCACAGGTTGGCTTCTTCAGAGGTGCAGTCACCCTGAAAACGATCTGCTTAAATAAATATGTACATAGAAGGGATGCCACCTGTCAATCTAGATACACGAGATTGATCAGATCTGGTTTAATAAAAGCCAGATAGTACCAAGAATATTTGTCTCTGAATAATAATAATGTTTGCTTGTCAAACCACAGTTATAACTGTTAATCCCTAGAGCAGCAGAGGTAGCACCCATTTTTTTCTAACCCAGTAGAGTGAGGAACCCCATGTTCTTTTCATCTTTTATTTAATCTTGGCCTCAGTTATTCATAACCCTCAGGACATATTATTACTTTGTGCTTTAAGTGCTTTCAAGGTTAAAATCCAAAAAAAATGATATCACGGAGGTAAGCTGTTAATTGACAGTGTGCAGTGGAAGGCATCAGCTAGTTTAGCTCACACTGCTAGAGCTTTGGCCTTGAAAAACTGTGGTTGTGGGGTCTAGTCCTGTTTGGTCTGATACTCTTCCAGTCGGTTGGTTGGTACATTAAACTTATCAACTCTATATAGTTGTTATGGAAATCCTTTTAGGAGGTGGGGGATGGGAATCATTTAAATATAGTTTGCATAGCCATTCACATAACTACAAGCCAGGTACCTAAGGTGTGCTCCTTTTTCAGCACAGGCATGTCTCCCTAATTTACTTTACTTGAAGGAACATTTGAGGGGATATATATACAACTTGGCGACAAAACATCCTCCACGCAGACCTACAAATTTAATCCAGCTTCAGTATTTTCTGGATTGGGAAAATCCTATCAGTAACAATGAAACTATTGGCCTGGCTGCTATATTTATTCCAGAACTTACTTATCCCCATTGTTCAAAAGAAGATTCTTAACCTCAAATCCCTCATAAATAAATGTATTTGATCAACAGGTGGCCTAGGATTAGTAGACATATCCCTTGAGGGCCTAGCCTTGCCCAATTTCCTCTTTTAAAGTGGCACAAACAAGCCAGCTTGTGTTGTGGAATGCAAACCATGACGAGAAGGTGGGTTACTCTGGAGGCCTCCCTGGTCCACTTGTTAAGGCTGGGAATACTCCTATGGCTCCCCACCCCCAAAGGGAGGGCAGCAACACAAAATGCACTGCTTACCATCTCTCACTCTCTACAAACTCCACCAAAAGGTCACTGATGACACTGGTGCTGGGGAACCCCCAATTTAACCCAGGCTTATCAAGATACACTTTTCTTCATTGGACTCTAGAGCAAACATAACAAAACAATATAAGAAGAGATCAGATCAAATCACTGTACAGATCACACACTTTGACTATTTTTTTACAGAAAAAGGTATGCCCCAAAGTGAATTATTCTACGTCAGATCTGTGCATTCTATAGACAGATTAACCCACACACCTCAGCGATGGACCTTGAGCGATGGTGTCTAGAGGTAGAGGGCCAAAAGAGACTGATGGCCCAGCTCTATCCATACTTTTCCCTCCCAGAAGGAGAGTAAACAAGCAAACTGATATACAGAATGTCGCGAATGGATTGGCTGCTGGTTCTCTTATAATATTTCAGCTTCATTCATGAAATTCTCCAGCCAATCCGAGCGTGGGAGAAATCCTACAAGTTCATCAGACCATTGCCAGTCTATATAAGCCAGGCAAGCATGGATTCAGATTCTGACAAGGGCTTGCGCCAACTTGGCATCTCTCCCACTTGTCAGTCAAAAGCCACCTGCTGAGTTAGGATCCTCACAGTCTGGCTTGGGGCAAATGGTGGTCCGGGACCACCATTCATCTGAGGACGTGGGAATTTGAGCAAAACGCCAGTGCCCAATTGACTTTCACACCTTGGCAACCTCTGACGCTTCATGTCCGGGACCCAAGCAGACTTGGTGGCAGCAAGCTTGGTAGCCACATGGTCTCTTGGAACAATGGATCTAGAAGTCCCCAGCTCATAACACGTACACAAGCACATGTACTATTAAAACACTACGAAACAAAATATTTTTTCCCATATTTTCCCACGGTAGAATTAAAAAAACGCTTAGTTTCATTCTCAGAGCTGTATCTCCTTCCCTTCTTGAAACCCGGACTTGGGTTTCATAAAAACCCTCACAACCTTATATATGGTTGGAGTACCCCCAGAACCCATATACCAGGTTATGGGTGATCAGGACATTAACTGGGCATTGCCCTTATACTAGGGACACCTTTCCCATTTCTGGGATACCACACATCCTTATGTCCCATTTACCTTTCTGGTCTGTGCTGAAGCAGGGAGTCCTAGCAGTGAGTCGCGCAAGCATTTTCAAGGGGAGATTTTGCCAGAGCAATGTGTCTTCAATGTATCTGAGAATCCGTCCTGAGATTCCCGGGTATATTTTTGGGGTATCCAGCAACTCTAGGACCCACTACCTAGACACATTCTGACATCTTTCTCTGTAAAACCCCCCTTGAAACTCAAAGCCTAGCAATCTGTGCATGCTGGCACACCTTGAAAGGTAAAACACAGAAAAAAATGTTGTCGCACAATTACATACATTGCATGTGCAACAAATGGGTTCAAGAGCTGACACTCTAAAAACTCAAATATGGATAAGAGTCTACCAGCTTGGCATAATACCATTATTGATGCACTTGTTACTCCCTCAACGTCACATAGTGATAGCAACATTTTTAAAAATAGCGAGTAGCCAGCAACGAGATAATCGCTCCTGTGTAAAGGGCTCATCTGGCGAGATATTTCTGCTGCAGAGAGAGAGACGACTCTCTCTGCGCAAATCTCAGGTGAAATTTGTATTTTAATTTTATTACTAGTGTATTCTAGCAGGGGGTCTCCGGAGCAGAACCGAGTTGATTTCAGGTCTGGGGACACCCTGCTTCTCGAGATACAGGCCCCGTTATGGGGTGCCGGTATCTCCTATGCATTTGATTCCCACGGTCACGAGACGCGGGACATTTCAATGCATAGGAGATGCCGGCACCCTATAACGGGGCTTGTATCTCGGGAAGCAAGGGGTTCCCGGACCTCAAATCAATGCGCTTCTGCTCTGGAGACCTTGTGCTACAATACACTAGTAACAAAAACATAACTAACATTTTTTACAGATTTGTTACCGTAGCGGCTATCCGATACGGTAATGAAGCTCATTTAATGTAATTTTTATGAATAGTGTGCGCGAGCAGGTGGTCTCCTGAGCTGAAGTGCTTTGATTCACCTAAGCAACAGAAATCATTCTAGTACAACTGTGGTCAGGTCCCATCGATATTTCTGTAGATACATCTATTTAGCGCCTTTTAATTTCTTTTTGTTCAATTTGTTTTATATTGTGTTTTTTATTTCTATTTGAGTTTATATTTTGGCTTGTATTGTTTATATGTTTGGATTGATTACCATTTTTAATGAATTATTTCTTGTGTGGGCTCCTGCTTTTAGTTAGTGTTTTAGCTAGTTGTTTTATTGATTAATTGATTTGTTGGTTACTTCTTTAAATTATTTAATTGTTTTGTTGCTTAGGGCTTTTATTAATAGAGTTTGTTGGCTAGTGTTTTTATTTATTGAATTGTGTTGTTTAGGTGCTTGTGTATTTTTTATTATTGTGTATTTTTGGCCTTAATGTCTTTTTATTACGGTGACCATTGAGTGGTATAGTGGTACATCATGCCCATATTATATGGGTATGATGTACCACTATGCCAATTAATAGGTACACGGTGGGTATAGTGGGTCCAGGGTGGGTGGTTAGGCCTCCCGGGTGGCTATCAGGGGACAGGGGTTAACCCTTTAATAACTATAGCTGTTGTTAACCGCTAAGGTGATTGAGGGGTTAGGGGCCATTAGACTGTTTAATTTCATTTATTATTTCTGGCAACGGACGACATGGCCCGGCAGTATGCTGATGAGGATGCCCTTCATAATGGCAGGGGTAAGTGGAAAGGTTTTTATTTACATTATTATTGCTGACTGGCTAACGTTTGTTTTAAAAATGGGCAAATTAGATATTATATTTATCTGGATAATAGTTATTTTGCCCATCACTGTACTGTATATGTTTGGTAGGGGGAGGTGTATTTATTGAAATGTAACAGGACTGGTACCGTAGGCCAGCGGGGACTCATGGGGACCACCCGAGAGCCCCCGGTCACCCATGGGCACCACCTGAGGACCCCTGGACACCCCCGGACACTATCTGGGGACCCCTGTCGGCCCACCCCTGACACCCGTGGGAACTACCCGAGGGCCACAGACACTCGTGTGACCAATCCAAGGACCCCCAGACACCTGTGGGAATCACCTGAGGGCCCCCAGACATCCGTGGGGACGACCCGAGGTCCCCAGACACCCATGAACACCACCTGGAGGCACATGGACACCAGCAAGGACAACCCAAGGACCCCGTTTGGGCCCACAGACACCCACGGGGACCACTTAGTGACCCCCTCAAGCCTCTGATGTGAATCCTGTTTAAAAAAAAAGAGGGTTTCATGTGGGGGCACAGGGGGTGGGTTGTGTATTTGTGATTCTAACTTATTGAAGTATTTATTGGGGCAGAGGGGGTGATTGAAGGGCCAAGTACCCCCTTCCCTCACCCCCTCTGCCCCCAGTAAAGTTGATGTTGTCCATTAACCCCTTCATTGCCTTGGCGGTTAGCCACTAAGGTAATGAAGTTGACTGTAAATGCATTTTTATTGCATGGGATTGATGCCGAATGTCACCGGTGCTGATATTAATAGATATCAGCTCCGAAGTCTCCCGCCATCAATCTGATGCAGGAAAAATGCATTTTTTTTCTAAGTCTCGCCGCTTATCGGCTGCTTCTCACCACCTTCTTGCCAACTTTTCCTGGCGAGGCGATTTGGAGAGGCAATCACAATTCTAGAGCTGCAATTAGCCTCGATAAGCTAATCAGGGCTACTAGAATACAAGTTTGAAAAGCTGTCGATAAGTGGTGATATGTGGCTTATCGCTGCACGTTTGGCGATTTTTTTCTTTTTCGGCAAAAAAAAATTGCCGAAAAGCTCTCTTCTTGTCGACTTATCAGAGCTTACTGAATAGCAGTAAGCTTTTTTGGCAATAGGGTAGCGATAAGTGGCTTATTGCTGCTTACTGCATACTGTAGGCCCTGTTATTGGAGTTCTCTGAATAGCTACACATGCAAACTCGCATGAAACATGCTCTTACCAGTCGAAAAGTCACTGATCATAGTATAAACATGAACGCTCTCCAGATGCACCACACAAACATATGTACACCACATACACATGCACCATAAACACAAACCTAAAGTTCATAGAAATAATGCATACACACCCCATACAGATGTAGCAAGACTTACTTTTCGCGTGACCGAGGGTAATAAAGTGAAATGCCTCATCATTTCATTGCATGTCATGGCCCCATGACCTTGGCTGCACAATGGTGCCTTAAGGCTTTTGTAATTATTTTTCATTAATGAGAGGTAATTCTAGTGTTGAGATAAGCTAAATAAAATGTATTTTGAGGCTATGTCTTCAGTCATGCCGGTCCTGTATTATACTGTATGTGAAAAGCGCCAGTTTATTTTTAAGACACTCATAACTATCTTTTCTGCCATACACTCTTTCAATGCTAGAAAACTAAGACAACAGATAGTCTCAGTAAATTGATATATTTAACAAAATAAAACAACCAAAAAATAGTGTACATTCCAAATTACATCAAAAAGGTTGTGGTAAATGGGGATTGTATTGTACAGAATAAGCAAAATGAAGTTCACTGGATTGGTGATTGTTTTATAACAATATTTATTTCCCCCCAAAAAATCAATCTTTCACTGACTGGCCAGGGCTGTCTCTTGTCATTTTTCAACTGCAAGATAATGAACAAATACCATGCGTTACTTAAAGACTGTGTTGATCTGTAATTACACCAATGCGCATGTGAGCTCTTTTCCTGTTCAATGGAACACACATGAGTTCCATTGAATTATTGCACATGTACACAGGATCTACAACTCAGAGAACTACAGAAAATGCAGATGTTAAACCTAATGATACAAAACACAGATATTCGGTATACTTGCTGCACGTGTTGAACTGGAGAACCTGCAAAACATGGAGGCAAACAATGATATCAGTATAGTATTACATGAAACCAACAACATTACCTTCTAAACTGCAGACCAAAACTACTCTAGTCATGATGTCAGGTAGAGCATCCCCAGTGATACATCTCTGCCTACGTGGTTCAGTTACCACAAGTGTGCATGCGTAAAAGGCGCTAGTACAAGTACAGAGTTTGAATTATTTATGGATAAATTAGATTTTGGAGCTTATTTTCAAGGGCACATGTGTGCCAAGAAATGGCCAAAGCCATGGTTAGACAGTGCATTTTATACGAATGTACTGTAGTTCTTATAGAATTATTTACAGTTGTATTAGCTATTCACATGTGGGGCGATTTCATGATTAACAGGTGTACACATTTTTGTTCCAATAACGTAGGAGTTGTATCAGTTATTACTTCCCTTTCAGCTAATTCTTTATCAGTTATTGTTATAGTTTGACATTTAGTATTTATGTGCCTTAATGTTAATATAGGAAAAGATAATATTATTGCAAGTTCTCTTTCCCATTTTTAGTTTTAGTTATTAAAGACCATCACCCCAGAAGTATATTTGTTACCTGACAAATGCCAAAATAAGCTTTAGAGAATGAATACTCCATAAAAAATACTTGGACATCTCTCTTGAGATCATGGAACAAGTGGTGTACAGTACATTGATAGAAGATAATTGGTCTTTTGATGGTATTGGAGCGGAATCTTGGATATTATTAGTTATTTAAGTAGGAAATATTATGACGGTTTGTGTTCACTTACAATTTACTGCAGGACTTTCATATTTCTATAACATTTTTAACTTAAAGTATATTACAAAATAACTAAACAAAAGGAAACAATGTCCATAGATCAGTGCTACCAATTCTCGGATACAAGGTGACAATCTGTATGTTGTTGAACACAATAAACTTGCTTGGAGAGGAAACTGTTTAAGGCATCATGGAGTCTGGTGTACTATCAACAATGCTCAGAGAAAGGGAGGATATGAATGTACGGTATGTCCTGGTTAATAGTGCAGATCGTATCTGTAGTGAGCACTACTCTCTGGTTCTCTTCCTATAAGCGTGAAACGCGTCAGAGTTATTTACTACTGTATATGCATGCCATGTTATCACCTACTGAATAAATTAATTTTAGTTTAGTTCCAACATTGTAGCCCCTCCATTTTTGCCGCTGTGCTCTGATTTTTCCTTTCCGGATTTTCTGCATATTCCAAAATAATCTTTTGTAAGGTGGATGATAAAAGGTTGAGATGTTGATGTATTGTTTAAGACTTTAGGCTTCCAATTACTCCTTCTTTTCTGTTTAGTTTAGTTAAATATACAGAGTTTGTTTTTTTAACTTCCTATGAAGAAAAACTTTTTAAAGACTAGTGTAGCCCTGTTTCCCCCCTTCTCTGGGAGATTCTACAGTCTACGCTATTTGTGTGGTGCACTACCTGTATGGAGCAGGAGATCTTGAGCTGTTGAGACCAGGACATGCTTTTGGATTCTGTTATTGTAGTTCCTCTTGGGTACTCAGCGCCTCCAGCTGTAGTGGGTTCCAAGGTGCTCCGGATATCAGCCCCCACCAGGGCATCCTTCTCCCCCCTGTCCAATGACTGACACTCAGACAGGGGAATATAGTAGAACCAAGAGTATTTACTAGCAGCATAGTATACATTCACTACAACTCTTGCTACAGTGCTGTACAGTCTTTGAAGTCCCAGACTTTTAAAGGGTGCCTACCCTAATATTAGGGGCAATGAGTCTTGATGTTCCCAAGCCTGTGAGCCAGCTCATCCTCGCAATGGGAGAGACTGACAGCCCATGCTCTCTCCTTTCTCTCCAGAGCATGACTGAAGACTAAATTTGAATACTCCCCTGATTAGGTTTCAGAGGGGGCGGGCTCAGGGTCTATTCCTATAATGATAGGCTTACCCAGGCCATAAGTCACCACCTCACCTCTGTCCATCACAGAGGAGCCTGCAGAGGGACAAAAGCCTGGATTAACCTGTTAATGCAGGGGAAAAGACAGGTAGAATAGACTTACTTACTTAAATGTTACACTAGTTTTGTTCTGGCTTTCTTCTGAACTTTTAGGATTAGTGAAATGATACTTTATTCTCAATTTTGTAACAATGGTCTCTTGGCAGGTGATGTCTTAATCAAGACTACAAAAGTATATACAGTATATTCATTAAAAAGTTAAAAAAAACCTGATCAAATGAGTAAGTGTAAAGCTCGGCCTGCCCACAAGCCAGACGAGACCCCGGGACTGAGGTGGAAGGGAGAAATACCACACACCTAACAGTAAACGGGGGCATGGCCGGAGTGTGGAAGTAGCGTAGCTGGTCCAGGGAACAAAAATAGAAAGAGTTCAGTACTTGCCAACTCCAGTGTAGAAGGGTAAAGTCTGTAAGACAATGGTCAAGGTGTAATTAGAGTAGCGTGATAGAGTGTCCGTAAGCCTGGGTCGTGGAGCAGAGAGAGCAGCGTAGTAGGGGTCCGTAAGCCGAGTCCAATGGATATAGGAGACTGCAAGGTAGAGAGTCCAAAGCCAAATCCAAGGGGTCCAGAGAGCAGCGTGGTCAAAGTCCAAAGCCAAAGGTCAAAATCCAGGGAGGTCAGAAGAGAATCCAGGGACAGGAACAGGGACTGCAACACAAGAGAGCCAAGTAGAAGCAGACAGCACCAAGGTACAGAAGCTATGCAGAGCAATGTGGTAATGGTGAGGGGAGACTAAATAGTGGGCTGGGACCTATCAGGGGAAAGGGAGGAGCGGAGGTGCGGCCCAAGGGAAGCCCTGATAGGGGAGAAGAGCCTGGGGGCAGACCTGATGGAGCACGGGCAGGAAAGCGCGCCGATGCGCGCGCCGCACTGGAGGAGGCGGGGTCAGGCTCCTGGCGCCAGAAAAGGGAAGCTTGGGTCCGCACGCGCCCGTAAGGGTGACGCGCGCGACCCGGAAGTGCGGGAGCAGACGCGGGGGAGACGCCGAGCACCGGGGAATGCCGCCGGGGACCAGAGGCAGCGGGGAGAAGAGGTAAGGAGGCGCTGGTAGCGGGAGTCCCCGCAGCGCGGGTCCTTACAGTAAGATTCGGTTTTTCGAGTTAGGTGCTTTACAAGACACTCTAATTTGTAACATTCGTGTGTGTGTTACGCCGGAGTAGCCCGCAGACCAGACCTGTCCCTAGAACTGAGGTGGCAGGTATGAATACACACACCGACAGAGCGAGGGACGTGTCCGGGTTGTGGTATTAGATGGTGCCAGGCCAGATGGGGTGTATTGCGAGAATACTTGCCGATACCGTTTTCCCAGAAGAATGGTCGTTGCCGTTGCCGAGATCAGGGGTAGGAGATGTATGGAGGAATCGAGATGAGTGCCGAGGTCGAAGGGAGCCAGAAGGTACTTAAACAGGAACAATCCGAAGTCGAGAGCCAAAGGGGGTAGTCTGCCAAGCCGCGTCTAAACCGAGAGAATCAAAGAACAAGCACTGTGAAACACCCATACAAAAACTATGACGAGCGAGGAAGCACAGAACAGAGAGGGTATATAAAGCTGGAACAGCCAACCGGGAGAGGGGGCGTGCCTGGAGGAGCCCAGGGAGCTACAGTGCATTGGCTGCTGTTCTTAGAGCTCAGGTGACACTCAGCAAGAGCCAGATTGTAACCATGCGGTGTTTGGGGGCGGAGCCTGAGTGGGGATAAGTTCAAGGGCTTTTGTGTGTGCACTGTAAGTCCAACGTGTGCATGAGAGGAAGCAACGTGGGGTGCGCACGTGCGTGCGGGGCGGCGATTCCGCGCCGACGGCTGCGGCGCAGAGCGAGGAGGAAGAACCTCGTGGAGCATCCCACCATGCTGAGGGGTAAGTGATGAAGCTGAAGGGGGCTTACGTGGTTGTAGTGGAAGGGTCTGAGCAGTGTAAGGAGAGAGCCGTGAGCTCCGCCTGAGACGCTGTGTGCTCACATTCCTAACAGTACCCCCCTCTTCAGGATCGGCCTCAGGACGATCCAAAAACGGCTTGTCTGGAAATTTCCTCCTAAAAGTCTTCAGGAGGCTGGGTGCATGGATGTCTTTGAGCGGAACCCAAGACCTCTCCTCGGGTCTGAAACCCCTCCAGTGGACCAAAAACTGAAGCTGCCCCCTGGAGATGCGGGAGTCCAGTAAGGCTTGTACCTCGTATTCCTCGTTATTGAGTACCGTGACTAGATCTGGCTTGCTGGTCTGTTTAGGAAAGAAACGATTGGCAATGTGGGGTTTTAATAGCGAGGTATGAAAAACGTCTGGGATCCTCATGGAGGGTGGTAGTTTAAGGCGAAATGCCACTGGGTTAATCTGCTCCACGACGGGAAAGGGTCCCAAAAACCTAGGTGCCAGTTTAGTGGAAGGGACTCTCAAGCGGATGTTTCTTGACGAGAGCCATACTAAATCCCCTGGCTTGTAGTTGGGTGCCGGCCGACGGTGGCGATTGGCCTGAAGTCTAGCAGTATCGGCGGCCTTGTGGAGAGACTTTTGTACCTTGGACCAAATGTCTTGGAGAGTGGAAATCCGTTCGTCTACCGCCGGTACCCCAGAAGCCAGATTAGAAATGGGTAGGCAGGGAGGGTGAAACCCATAATTGACAAAAAATGGAGATTCTCGGGTGGATTCACTTCGGGCCGAATTGACCGCGTACTCTGCACACGGGAGGAGTTGGGACCAATCATCCTGGGAATCGGAGATGAAACATCTGAGGTATTTCTCCAGCGACTGGTTAGTTCTCTCCGTCTGTCCATTGGACTGGGGGTGGTATGCAGAGGAGAAGGAAGAGACAATTCCCAGTCTCTTAGTGAAGGTCCTCCAGAACTTGGAGACGAACTGGGATCCTCTGTCAGAGACAATGGAAGACGGAATGCCATGGATCCTAAAGATATGCTCGGAGAAAATGTCTGCTAGGGCGGGAGAGGAGGGCAGTCCCTTGAGGGGGATGAAGTGGGCCATCTTCGAAAACCTGTCTACGACAACTAAAATGGTGTTGAAGCCCCTTGACCTAGGGAGGTCGACTATGAAATCCTTGGAGATATGGGACCATGGACGAGCAGGCACTGGCAATGGGAGGAGAAGTCCCTGAGGTCTCTGTGGAAGTGTATTGTTCTGGATGCATACAGGACAAGCGCGAGTGTATTCCGCAATGTCTTTAGACATACTGGGCCACCAAAAGTTCCGACGAATTAAGTCTAACGTCCTTCTGAAACCTGGGTGACCTGCAGTTTTAGAAGAGTGTCCCCAATCTAGGACCTCTGGAATGAATCTGGGCAAGACGAAGAGCCTGTTAGAGGGGATCGCCGTGTTTGAAGGGATCTGTTGCTGGTCCCTTTTGATCTTGTCTAGCGATTTGAAGGTGGAAGTAGCCAAAATTCTCTCGGGAGGTAGGATAGGTTCCAAAGCTGCCTCAGGCCTGTCTTCCGAGGAGTATTGTCTGGACAACGCATCTGCCTTCACGTTCTTCGTTCCCGGGATATAGGATAGATGATAGTTGAAGCGAGAAAAAAAGAGCGCCCAGCGAGCTTGTCGAGGACCGAGGCGACGTGCACCTTCGATATAAAGTAAATTTTTGTGGTCCGTTAAAATAGAAAATGGCTCCCTTGACCCTTCCAACAGATGTCTCCACTCTTGTAGTGCCATTTTAACGGCCAATAACTCTCTGTTGCCGACGTCATAATTCCTCTCGGCGGAGGAAAATTTCTTAGAGAAATACGCACAAGGGTGAAGTTTATCCTTGGGTGAGTACCTCTGTGATAGTACAGCCCCTGCACCGCAGTCCGATGCGTCAACTTCTATGACAAAGGGAAGATCTGTGTTGGGGTGGCACAGGATCGGTGCCGTGACGAATGCCTCTTTAAGGGCCTGGAAGGCGGAGATTGCTTCGGCGGACCAGGCAGAAGGATCAGCCCCTTTCCTAGTCAACGCCGTGATGGGGGCCACTAGAGTGGAGAAATTGCGATTGAACTTCCGATAGTAGTTCGCAAATCCTAAAAAGCGCTGGATAGCCTTGAGAGTCTCTGGTCTGGGCCATTCCGTAACTGCCTGGAGTTTACCTGGATCCATCAAAAAGCCTTCGTCCGAAATAATGTAGCCCAGAAATTGGGTAGAGCGTTGATGGAAGGTACACTTCTCTAGTTTGGCATACAGGTGATGTTTGAGTAGACGTGAGAGGACGTACGAGGTGTGATGAATGTGATCCTGAAGATTTTTGGAGAAGATCAAAATGTCATCTAAATAGACAATAACAACGATGTTGAGCACCTCCCGAAATACGTCATTAATAAAGTCCTGAAAGACAGCTGGGGCGTTACATAAACCAAAAGGCATGACGAGGTACTCATAATGCCCACAGCGGGTGTTGAAGGCCGTCTTCCACTCGTCGCCCTGCCTGATGCGGACCAAGTTGTAAGCCCCACGGAGATCCAATTTGGAAAATATCTTAGCCCCACGCAGTTTATCGAAGAGTTCCGTGATCAAGGGGAGAGGATAGCGGTTCTTGATGGTGATACAGTTCAAGCCCCGGTAATCAATACATGGCCTCAGAGTACCATCCTTTTTCTTCACGAAGAAGAACCCTGCTCCCGCCGGGGAACTGGAGGGCCGTATGAATCCTTTCTCAAGATTCTCCTTTATGTAGTCTTCCATGGCTTGAGACTCAGGTATCGACAATGGGTAAGTCTTGGACTTGGGCAAGGTGTATCCTGGGACCAAATCGATGGGGCAATCGTAGGACCGATGAGGAGGCAATTGTTCTGAGCGGACCTTGTTAAAGACCTCACGGAAAGGGTGATACACAGGGGGAAGAATGGAGTCCTGAGTCATTGTGTTAGCCAAGAGTTTGGGAGACTTCCCTGACCTCGGTTTCCAGGTGATGGGGGTAGGTGAGACCCAGTCAATTGGAGGGTTGTTCTTCTGCAACCAAGGTAGGCAGAGGGTTACTGGCGTACCTGGGGCCTGGATGGCGTCAAGTACCAGGGTCTCGCTGTGGGAGTAGGTAGATAGCAGGAGAGGTACGGTCTGTAGCGAGATTAAGGGTGGAGACAGCGAACGACCATCAATCCCAACCAAGGCAATAGGTTGGGCCTTCTTCACCAAAGGTATCTGGTTCTGTTTAGCGAAATCGAGGTCTACAAAGTTTCCTCCAGCACCGGAGTCGATAAAGGCAGCAGTAGATGTGCGAAACTCAGCGCCTGCGAGAGAGATAGGAATCGTAAGTTTCTTAGGCAGTACCTCCTTGGGGAGGGGACGAGGAGAGATAACACCCAGTGAGAGCCCTTCCATACTCACTGAGTGTTCCCATTTCCCGGACGCAAAGAGCATGCACGGACCAGATGTTCAGGGGATCCACAGTAGAAACAGAGTCCGCCGGCGTAGCGGTGTTGTCGTAGTGGATTCCGGATCTGTTGCACCCCTAATTGCATTGGCTCGGGAGGCTCCAGTGCCAGCTGCTGTGAAGGAGGTGGTCTAGGAACCAGAGGAGAGTTGGGGAAGGGTGCTTGGAAGGTTAGTGGCCGGGCATTCTGACGCTCCGAGCGTCGTACCTGGATGTGTTGATCAATACGTACGGCCAAGTCAATGAGCGCCTCCAATTGGTCTGGCCTGGGTTGCCGAGCAAGCTCGTCCTTGATGAACTCCGAGAGACCTTGCCAGAAGACGGAGACGAGCGGCTCTTGTCCCCAGTTCGTCTCGGTGGCGAGCGTGAGAAATTCCACTGCATACTGTGTCACCGATCTTCGCCCCTGAGTTATCTGGAGGAGGGAAACAGACGCCATCTCCCGGCATGCAGGGGAATCAAAGACTTGTCGGAACTCACCCTTGAAGGCTAGGTAGTCTTGTGTCAGGTCCGGGCGCAACTCCCAGTCTGGCGAGGCCCATGCCAGCGCGCTGCCCGTCAGTAGGTTGTACACGTAGGCTACCTTCTTCCGGCCGGTGTCGTGCTGAAGGGGTGCCATTTCAAATTGAACCTCACACTGGTTAAGGAAACCTCTGCACTCCTGCGGGTTGCCAGCGTACGGCTTGGGAGGCGGTATCTTCACGTCTTGACTGCTGGGTCTGACTGGTTCTGCAGCCTGTGGAGGAGAAAGAGGAACAGGTGCTTCCGGTACCAGAGCCGAAAGTTTCGCCATTTGGCGTGTTAGGGCCACAATCTGATCAGCCATGGCCTGGTTTTGCTGTATCAGCGTAGAGATTGCTTCCCTCAGTTCGGCCTGGTCTGCGTCTTGTGGGCTCGTCATAATGTTACGCCGGAGTAGCCCGCAGACCAGACCTATCCCTAGAACTGAGGTGGCAGGTATGAATATACACACCGACAGAGCGAGGGACGTGTCTGGGTTGTGGTATTAGATGGTGCCAGGCCAGATGGGGTGTATTCCGAGAATACTTGCCGATACCGTTTTCCCAGAAGAATGGTCGTTGCCGTTGCCGAGATCAGGGGTAGGAGATGTATGGAGGAATCGAGATGAGTGCCGAGGTCGAAGGGAGCCAGAAGGTACTTAAACAGGAACAATTCGAAGTCGAGAGCCAAAGGGGGTAGTCTGCCAAACCGCGTCTAAACCGAGAGAATCAAAGAACTGTGAAACACCCATACAAAAACTATGACGAGCGAGGAAGCACAGAACAGAGAGGGTATATAAAGCTGGAACAGCCAACCAGGAGAGGGGGCGTGCCTGGAGGAGCCCAGGGAGCTACAGTGCATTGGCTGCTGTTCTTAGAGCTCAGGTGACACTCAGCAAGAGCCAGATTGTAACCATGCGGTGTTTGGGGGCGGAGCCTGAGTGGGGATAAGTTCAAGGGCTTTTGTGTGTGCACTGTAAGTCCAACGTGTGCATGAGAGGAAGCAACGTGGGGTGCGCATGTGCGTGCGGGGCGGCGATTCCGCGCCGACGGCTGTGGCGCAGAGCGAGAAGGAAGAACCTCGTGGAGCGTCCCACCATGCTGAGGGGTATGTGATGAAGCTGAAGGGGGCTTACGTGGTTGTAGTGGAAGGGTCTGAGCAGTGTAAGGAGAGAGCCGTGAGCTCCGCCTGAGACGCTGTGTGCTCACATTCCTAACAGTGTGGAACGGATATGAACACTATTTCTTACCTAATGCAGTTTCTTAATTTGTTCATTCTTTGTAATATTATGAATGTTGTTAGGATTATTCATTAAGGTTTTATTATTTTATTCTAAAGGTTTTCGTTTTCGTGAACAGTTAATTTTATTTGTTGGTGATTCTTTAGTTCTAAAGGCAAATTGACGTGCAACGTGGACATTCTTGCGGTGTTAATTTAGGTTTATGTCCCAAACATTCAAGGGTTATTTGGTTTGGGTGAAATGGGTTCAGTTTTTCCCTCAAATTATGTGATTAAAACATTGACAGTTTGCTCCTGACATTATATTTATTCACAGTCTTTGCTCCTTTCATCCTTAATTTCCTCTCCTGGCCTCATAAGAATTTTTGGATCATCTACTGTACAAAGTTCTCCTCCTTACCTCCCCTCATCTGCTCCTCCCTAAATATCAGCTTTCTTATGACCCTGCTCATCTCCTGTTCTCTACCATAGCTGTCTCGTTTCCACCCCATTTAACTTCTACTGCTCTCGCTAGTCTTAAAACATTTTACCCCACTGCCTCTTACCTGTCAAACTCTTTCACACTTAGTATACGCCAAGCATATTCTCTTCCCAAACTTTAAGTCAAACCTTAAAACTCACCCTTAAATTAAGCATTTCAATTGCCTAGACTCATGGATACTATGCCATACCCACAGTACCTACTACCAACCATTATCGACAAGCACTGCACTTATTCCTTTGTCTGCTGTCTCTGTAAAGTAAGTCTCCCAGCATAACACTTAGGGGCTTATGCAGAGAAGAACGTTATTTAATGTGAAAACGGCAGGAAAATAGCCACAGAATTGGAGTAAGTTATGGGCGTATGCTGAAAGCTGCGTTACCTCTTTTTTCTGATGAGATTCAAAATTGCCAAGTTTTTCTGGCTACATTGAACTCGCTATAATATAGGGCAGAATGGCGAGTTGCAGTGCATCTATGCTACCTGCATACCACCCTATTTTAACATGGCGAATTTACTAATCTCGCCACGTGTTTGGCAATTTTTAAAGTAAAGAAACCTGCTGTGGCGAATTTTATGAATCTCTCCATGTTCTCTGCAGAACAAGCTTCTCTGGTGCGTATTTTCGCCAAAAGATTGCGCTATTTCCCTTCTCTATCCTCTCTGCATAAGCCCCTTAGATTGTAAACTCTCCAGTGCAGGGATTTCCTTTCCTATTGTCTGATTATGTTTATTGCACTTCTTGGATTGATATAATTCCTTGAGCTGTATTGTCTGTTTAGTAAAGCACTGAGTACACTGTGGGCACAATCATGTTCTCTGTAAACTTATTTTATACATATTTGTTAAAATTGATGGCACTTTAAAAAATAAAAATATACATATATACAGGTACAGTACATCCGAAATTATTTATTTATTTATCAAATATTTTACCAGGAAGTAATACATTGAGAGTTACCTCTCGTTTTCAAGTATGTCCTCCACAGAGTTAAGACAAATAATACATGTTTACAAATACAGTTACATAATGAGCAGGGTATACATTATATACAAGACATTGCATGCACAGTTAAAGATAATTTATGTTATGGGCGTATGAAACAGTTACAGACCAGATTAAAATGTGTGACAGCCTTAGATTTGAAAGAATTTAGACTGGTGGTGGATGTAAGAGTCTTTGGTAGGTTGTTCCAGTTTTGGGGTGCACGGTAAGAGAAGGAGGAGCGGACGGATACTTTGTTGAGCCTTGGGACCATGAACAGTCTTTTGGAGTCTGATCTCAGGTGATAGGTGCTGCATGTGGTAGGGGTGAGGAGCTTGTTCAGGTAGCTGGGCAGCTTGCCCATGAAGAATTTGAAAGCAAGACAGGAAAGGTGAACTTTGCGCGTAGACTCGAGTGATGACCAATCTAGTTCTTTGAGCATTTCGCAGTGATGTGTGTTATAGTTGTATTGGAGAACAAAATGACAAATTGAATTGTAGAGGGTGTCAAGTTTGCTAAGGTGGGTTTGAGGTGCTGAGCCATATACTATGTCTCCA